>NW_026530786.1:0-143472 GCF_014839835.1 Dryobates pubescens
AGTGCCCTGACTCCACGGTGGTGATCCAGCCCCCGGCCACGGTGGTCACCTTCCCCGGGCCCATCCTCAGCAACTTCCCCCAGTCCAGCGTGGTGGGCTCCTCAGGAGCCCCTGTGATGGGAGGCTTTGGAGGCCGTGGGGGCTATGGAGGCCGTGGGGGCTCTGGAGGCTACGGAGGCTACGGAGGCTTTGGAGGCTACGGCGGCTATGGCAGCTGTGGAGGCTATGGAGGCTACGGCGGCTATGGCAGCTGTGGAGGCTATGGAGGCTACGGAGGCTATGGCAGCTGTGGAGGCTACGGAGGCTACGGAGCCTCTGGCTGCTATGGAAGCTATGGGAGCGGCTGTGGGATCTGCTAAGCCCCAGATGTCCTTGGACTTCCCTGCTGCATCTGCCCTGGGCCTGCTCACGCAGCCTCTTTTGCCTTCTAGCAGCAGATGCAAAGCTCTCCTCCCCTCTCTAGGCTGCTGCCAAGCTGCTGCTTGACCTTTCTGGTCCTCCTCCTTAGCTCAGAGCAGCCTTGCAGAGCCCCAGCCGGAGGCTTCAGGCTTTGCAGCTCTGCCTTCAGGAGCTCCTCTGTTGCTGTGCCCCAGCGCAGCTGTGCTGCTCCTCGGCTGAGTGTCCTCTGCTCTGCCCAGCTCCGGCACTCCCTACCTGCACCAGGAGGGGAGAATCCTTGGGCTGCAGCCCAGGGCTGTGCCCTGCTGCAGCCTCCTGCTGCTTGTGTTTGCAGCTGAGGGTTTCTCTGGGGCTTTGTTTCGCTGCCTCTTGTGTTTTTCCACCTGCATTAAAGAGTCTGCCTTGCATCAATAACTTTTGGTTTTCCCTGGGTCTGAATTTGTTCTTCCTCGAGGCTGGGATTTTGTGTGGAGCTGAGGAAGGTTGGGAAAGGTTGGATGAGAATTGGTTTGCTGGGAATGTTTGTGGCAAGTCTGAATTTCTCTCAGGAAAGGCTTGAGAGCTGCAAGCCAGGGAAGCTGCTTGGAGATCACAGAGTCACTGAGGCAGGGAAAGCTCTCCCAGGCCATGCACCCCAACCCTCAAGCCAACACCACCTTGGCCACTAACCATATCCCCAGGTGCCATGGCCAAACGGATTGTGAATGCCTCCAGGGATGGGGATTCAGCCTCCCCTGCCCTGGGATTCATGTGGGGGTGTCAGGATTTTGTGGGGGGCCCTGGGGGGCTCTGAATTGGATCCTAGCAGGGCAAAAAGCAAGGGGCTGGGAAGTGGGCAGGCAGCAAGGCCACTGTGGGGTCCTGTAGCTCTTCTTGGGGCTGAGAGTGCAGGAGAGCAAAGTGGGGAGAGGACAGGAGGGCAAGGAAGGAGCAGCTGCTGCCAGGGGCTGGGAAGAAGTCCCCACTCTGGCTACCTGCTGCAGAGGTTGTGAAGCTTGAGGGCAGGCAGGAGGAGCCAAGGAGGCAGCTCCTGCAGGCTGCCCTGGCAAGGCCCCAGCTGGGAGCTGCCTGGGACACCGATGGGAATCCATCCTGAGCCTTGGGCTCTTGGCTGTGGCTGAAGGATCAACTCCAAGCAAAGATCAATGTTGCAATGCAGGAAAGCCTTTATCGAAGGGGCAGGGGAGGAGGGGGCAGGGCCAGGAGCAGTGCCCTGAGCAAGGGCAGCTGACAGCTCCTGGCATGGGGCAGAGGGAGGGTGGCATGGGCTGAGCCACAGCAGCAGGCAGGCAGCACAGGGCTGGGTGCTGAGGGGAAGGGAATCCTGAATGGATGGAGAGGAGGAGCAGGAGGAGTGCGGAGCTGGGCCTCAGGCAGGCCCTGGGGGCAGCAGCTCCAGAGCCCAGCAGTGCCAGAGGCATTCCTGCAGAGGAGGGAGTCAGGAGGTGCCAGGAGCATCTCTGGAGCTCTTCTCAGCTGTGGCTGCATCCAGCGTGGAGCTTAGCAGATGCCACAGCTGCCAGAGCCTCCATAGCTGCCATAGCAGCCATAGGCTCCAGAGCCTCCAAAGCCTCCACAGCTGCCAGAGCCCCCACGGCCCCCAGAGCCCCCACGGCCTCCAAAGCCTCCCATCACAGGGGCTCCTGAGGAGCCCACCACGCTGGACTGGGGGAGGCCGTGGGGGCTCTGGGGGCCGTGGAGGCTCTGGCAGCTGTGGAGGCTTTGGAGGCTCTGGCAGCTGTGGCATCTGCTAAGCTCCACGCTGGATGCAGCCACATCTGAAGCAGAGCTCCAGAGATGCTCCTGGCACCTCCTGACTCCCTCCTCTGCAGGAATGCCTCTGGCACTGCTGGGCTCTGGAGCTGCTCCCCCCAGGGCCTGCCTGAGGCCCAGCTCCGCACTCCTCCTGCTCCTCCTCTCCATCCATTCAGGATTCCCTTCCCCTCAGCACCCAGCCCTGTGCTGCCTGCCTGCTGCTGTGGCTCAGCCCATGCCACCCTCCCTCTGCCCCATGCCAGGAGCTGTCAGCTGCCCTTGCTCAGGGCACTGCTCCTGGCCCTGCCCCCTCCTCCCCTGCCCCTTCAATAAAAGCTCTCCTGCATTGCAACATTGATCTTTGCTTGGAGTTGATCCTTCAGCCACAGCCAAGAGCCCAAGGCTCAGGATGGATTCCCATCAGTGTCCCAGGCAGCTCCCAGCTGGGGCCTTGCCAGGGCAGCCTGCAGGAGCTGCCTCCTTGGCTCCTCCTGCCTGCCCTCAAGCTTCACAACCTCTGCAGCAGGTAGCCAGAGTGGGGACTTCTTCCCAGCCCCTGACAGCAGCTGCTCCTTCCTTGCCCTCCTGTCCTCTCCCTGAGGCAGGGGGTAGGCTTTGGGAGCATGGTTGGGAAGTGGAAATGGATTTGTGGGGCGATGTGTGGAGCGGTTTGAGCTCTGTCCAGGCTCACGTCGCGGTGTTGCGGCGCTCCTCCGGCGCCTCTGCTCCGCTCCCAGCGCTGGTTGTGGCCTTTATTTTCTAGCAAACTGTTTGTAGTCAAGGTTCAGCTCTGACCTCGCTTGGCACAGGGGGAAGGTGACCACGGCAGGGGGGCTGAGCTCGGGCACTGACACGGGAGGGCCTCCCAAGCCCAGCTCTAGCACTGGCTAGGAACGTGCAGCGTGCCAGGGCCGCGCGGGACCCCCTGCAACGAGACCTCTCCTACCCCGTGGGGTGCCCCCAGCCTCAGCCACTCATCCCCCACTATGGCAGCACTGCCCCGGCCCCGGCCCCGCCCCAGCCCTGCCCCGGCCCCGCCCCGCGGCAGCATTGCAGCTCTGCCTGCAGCCTCGGAAGCTCCCTGGGGACGTTTGCAGCGGAGCCTGCGCCGCCTGCGGGCAGGGACGGTGCAGCAGCACCGCCAGGATGCCCTAGCGAGCGGCGTTCCGGTGTCCTTTAGCAGCAGCCCGGGGGCACAGCTGTGCCCAGCAGCCTCTTCTCCTGGTGCTTGTTGCTTGGCACAAGGAGCTCAGCCCCACCTGCCTCCAGCTTCCTTCCAGGGGGCTGTAGAGAGCCAGGAGCTCTCCCCTCAGCATCCCCTTCTCCAGCCTCAACACCCCCAGCTGCCTCAGCTGCTCCTCCCCAGCCCTCTTCTCCAGACCCTTCCCCACCTTCCTTGCCCTCCTCTGGACCTGCTCCACAGGCCAAGCCTCTGAGTTGCCCCAGCTCTGGGCTGTAGGGCTAGAAGGGAAGCATCAAGCACAACCAGGAGCCAATGTTGTGATGCAAGAGAGATTTTATTGTAGTCCAGGGCAGGACGAAGCTCAGAGAAGAGCAGAGCTGTGGCCAAGGGCAGCTCACGACCCCTGGCAGGAGGCAGGCAGCCAGCAGGGACCCTCCCCAGCAGTGGGCCAAGGCTCCTGCAGGGATGCTGAGGCAGAGCAGGG
This sequence comes from Dryobates pubescens, assembly GCF_014839835.1. Classification (NCBI taxonomy): domain Eukaryota; kingdom Metazoa; phylum Chordata; class Aves; order Piciformes; family Picidae; genus Dryobates; species Dryobates pubescens. The sequence continues at coordinate 3,822 of NW_026530786.1, forward strand.
GAAAGGCAGAGCTGGGTGGAAAGCAGGCAGGAGGCAGCCAGGCTCCAGAGCCCAGCGCAGACAGCAGCAGGTCCTTTCCTCAGGGCTGAGTGGGGACCTGCCAGGGGTGCTCTGGAGCTCTCCTTCAGCTGTGGTCAGATCCAGGCTGGGGCTCAGCAGGGCCCACAGCAGCCACTGAGGTACCGAGAGCCACAGCCCCAGCCCCCGTAGCCACCCCAGCCCCTGTAGCCCCCACAGCCCCCAAAGGTTCCATAGCCTCCCCAGCCCCCAAGGCCTCCATAGCCTCCATAGCTACCGAAAGTGCCACCATAGCCACCCCCAACCCCGGGGACTCCTGCAGAGCCCACGATGCTGGACTGAGGGAAGATGCTGAGGATGGGCCCAGGGCAGGTGACCACCGTGGCCGGGGGCTGGATCACCACCGTGGAGTCAGGGCACTGCTGCACGCAGGGCTGGTTGCAGCTGTCGGCCAGGGGGATAGGGCTGCACACCCCACAGGGAACACAGAGGCTGGAGCAGGACATCTTTCAGGCAGGCAAGAGACCTGGGAAAGGGAGCAGGGGTGAGGAGAGGCTGGGCAAGGCAGGGACAGGTCCCCAAGAGGCTTCCAGGAGCTGGACTTACCCAGGAGATGAGGAGAGTCGAGCGGAGGAAGCTGGATGGAGGCTGTGGGGCCCTCAGCTCTTTTATACAGGTCCCAGAGCGCCTGGGGCAGCGGCCAAGGGGTGGTGGCACCAACCCCAGTAGGTAATCACCCAAAGGAGCCAGGCCCACCCCCTGCACCGGGGGCACTGCCATGATAATGGTGCTGGGGAAGCAAGGACAGGAGGGACGCGCCGTGACACACCAGGGCATGGCAGGCACGAAGCTGCTGCAGCTGATCTGGTGTCACCACCGCAGCCTTGATCTGCCCTAATCCCCCCTCTGCTGATGCTGCCCAGCCACAAGCACAGGGCTCTGCCCACCTGTGCCCTCCACACCCTCATTAGCTCTCTTTTACAAGCTGCCACACAGAGCCATTGCAGCTGGGCAGCTCCAGGTCCACCGGCTCCAGTCCCACCCAACCACATCTCCATTGCGCTGAGCATGCTGTGGGTGGTCTGGGACACCCCAAAGCCAGGTCAGCTCTCCTGGCTGACTGCAAACACCTCACAGCCTCCAGCAGAGGCTTGGAAGTAGCCAAGGTTCAGGGATGCTCCTGACGTGCCCCCAGCAGGGTGCCAGCCCCCAGGGTGGTTCGGAGGGACTGGAGCCGGTGGACCTGGAGCTGCCCAGCTGCAATGGCTCTGTGTGGCAGCTTGTAAGAGAGAGCTAATGAGGGTGTGGAGGGCACAGGTGGGCAGAGCCCTGTGCTTGTGGCTGGGCAGCATCAGCAGAGGGGGGATTAGGGCAGATCAAGGCTGCGGTGGTGGCACCAGATCAGCTGCAGCAGCTTCGTGCCTGCCATGCCCTGGTGTGTCACGGCGCGTCCCTCCTGTCCTTGCTTCCCCAGCACCATTATCATGGCAGTGCCCCCGGTGCAGGGGGTGGGCCTGGCTCCTTTGGGTGATTACCTACTGGGGTTGGTGCCACCACCCCTTGGCCGCTGCCCCAGGCGCTCTGGGACCTGTATAAAAGAGCTGAGGGCCCCACAGCCTCCATCCAGCTTCCTCCGCTCGACTCTCCTCATCTCCTGGGTAAGTCCAGCTCCTGGAAGCCTCTTGGGGACCTGTCCCTGCCTTGCCCAGCCTCTCCTCACCCCTGCTCCCTTTCCCAGGTCTCTTGCCTGCCTGAAAGATGTCCTGCTCCAGCCTCTGTGTTCCCTGTGGGGTGTGCAGCCCTATCCCCCTGGCCGACAGCTGCAACCAGCCCTGCGTGCAGCAGTGCCCTGACTCCACGGTGGTGATCCAGCCCCCGGCCACGGTGGTCACCTGCCCTGGGCCCATCCTCAGCATCTTCCCTCAGTCCAGCATCGTGGGCTCTGCAGGAGTCCCCGGGGTTGGGGGTGGCTATGGTGGCACTTTCGGTAGCTATGGAGGCTATGGAGGCCTTGGGGGCTGGGGAGGCTATGGAACCTTTGGGGGCTGTGGGGGCTACGGGGGCTGGGGTGGCTACGGGGGCTGGGGCTGTGGCTCTCGGTACCTCAGTGGCTGCTGTGGGCCCTGCTGAGCCCCAGCCTGGATCTGACCACAGCTGAAGGAGAGCTCCAGAGCACCCCTGGCAGGTCCCCACTCAGCCCTGAGGAAAGGACCTGCTGCTGTCTGCGCTGGGCTCTGGAGCCTGGCTGCCTCCTGCCTGCTTTCCACCCAGCTCTGCCTTTCCCCTGCTCTGCCTCAGCATCCCTGCAGGAGCCTTGGCCCACTGCTGGGGAGGGTCCCTGCTGGCTGCCTGCCTCCTGCCAGGGGTCGTGAGCTGCCCTTGGCCACAGCTCTGCTCTTCTCTGAGCTTCGTCCTGCCCTGGACTACAATAAAATCTCTCTTGCATCACAACATTGGCTCCTGGTTGTGCTTGATGCTTCCCTTCTAGCCCTACAGCCCAGAGCTGGGGCAACTCAGAGGCTTGGCCTGTGGAGCAGGTCCAGAGGAGGGCAAGGAAGGTGGGGAAGGGTCTGGAGAAGAGGGCTGGGGGGGCCGCTCGCGAGAGGACGACCCTGCCGGACCACCCTGCCCACCAGGGGTCCTCCCGACTCGCAAAGCCGCGAAAAGAAAGCGAAAAGCCAGGCGGAAAGCTGCCGGTTCCAAGCGGAGCGGTCCCGGTCCCGTGTGCCGGTCCCCAGCGCCGGTCCCCAGCGCCGGTCCCGATCGGCTCTGCAGCCAAAGGGGTTGTGCCAGCTTGCCCCCAGGTACCCTTCACCTTCGCTGCGTCCTGCCCATCCATCACCCTGCTCCAAACCGCTGAGGTGCCCACGTTAAACAAGCCCCAGGAGGGGGTGGCGACAGGGAGGGGCTGCTTGTGCCACCCCCCACAGGTGCTAGGAGAGGAAGGGGCTGCTTGTGCCACCCTCTCCGGTTGCCACCAGCCCTGCTGAGCCCAGTTGCCATGGCACTGGACACGGAGATGTAACCGGAGCCAGCAGAGCCATCGCAGGAACCTTCCCCGAGAGCAGCCCTGGCTTTGTCCTGCTTTGTGCCAGGCACCCTGGCACTTTCTGGGCTCTCAGAAGCTGTTTGTCCTCCAGCACCAGGCACCAGGCACCAGGATCCAGCACCTGGAGGCAGGCTGCAACCTGGTCCAAGCAGCTTCTCAGCCCCGTGGCGACTCAGAGACCCTTTGGACACTTCCTGGCCCCAGCCTCCAGCCAGCTGCCAGGGCTGGTGATGCCCTCCCCTTCCTCTGCCCCCTCAGCACCCCGGGAGCACACAGTAAGTTCATGCACCCTGGGATCCTGGGTGCCCAAAGAGCTACTCTGGCAATGCCCTCTGCGTGCTGTGCTGTGTCCCACTCCCCAGACTCCCCCTCCCCTCATCTCTGCTGGCCACAAAGGTTTGCAGCAGGCAGAGAGCGAGTTCGGGGCTGGGGTCTTACAAGGGGCAAGAAAGAGGCCAAGAGGAGAGGGCCTCAGGTGGCACCATGGGAGGTGGAGGTTGGGCAGCAGAAGAAACTTCTCCATTGGAAGGCTTCTCCAAGCCTGGCACAGGCTGCCCAGAGGCTGTGGGGGCTGAGTCCCCACCCCGGGGGGGGGGGGGATTGGGTTCAAAGCTGCAGAGCTGTGGTGCTGAGGGCCAGGGCTGAGCCCCAGCCAGGGCTGGAGAATGCTTGGAGTGGAGGAGCTCTGTGGAAAGGTCTTTTCCTCCCTTGAAGCTTCAGCAGCCAAGAGGCTGCCACACTTTGCTCATTATTGGTTTTAATTAACAGCAAACGACTCCTGCTGGTGCCAAGAGCCCCCCCGGGGGCAGTGCCAGCTCCGGCTGCCTGCTTGCCCTCTTCTTCTCTTGCAGGCAGCTCCTTCCCCCTGCCCATGGCTTCCCAGGAGGCTGCCGAGCCAGGAGCCCAACCTGCAGCTTCCCCCACCCCAAAAAAGAGCCAGAAGAAAGGGAAGGAGAAGCCTGAGGCTGCAGAAGGTGCCCGGGGGGCAGCGGGACCGGAGGCTGAGATCCAGGAGCTCACCCGAGCCGGGCACCGGGCGCTGGCGCTGGGCGAGGGCAGGGAGGCCCTGGGGTGCTTCAGGAAGGCTCTTCTGCTCTCAGGGGCCACAGCCAGCCCCCAGCTCCGCAGGATTTGTGCCTTCAACCTGGGGGCTGCCTACGTGGAGACAGGGAAGCCCAGAAAGGGCCTCGAGTTCCTCCTCCAGTGCCAGCCCTCGGAAGGGGACGGCCGGGAGGAGCTTCAGGACCTTTCCTTCAGCCTCGGGGCAGCTCAGGAAGGGCTCCAGGACTTCCCAAAGGCTCTGCAGCCTTTTAGCCAAGCCCTGGGGCACGACCAGGTGGCACAGGCTGGCAGCCGAGCCGGGACCCAGGTGCAGATGGGCTGCTGCTACCTGGGCATGAAGGACCCAGCCAGGGCTGCCCACTGCTTCCTGGAGGCCGCCCGGAGCTACAGGGAGGCTGCCAGCCCCGAGGGCACCGCGGTGGCTCTGAGCAGGGCCAGCAGCTCCATGCTGCAGAGCCAGAGGTTTGGGGCAGCTGAGATCCTGGGGGTGCTGGCCCAGTGCCACTCACTCTGTGACTCCATCCCTGAGCCAAGGCTGAGAGGTATCCCCCAACCCCCTGACCAAGACCAAGCCCTGACCCCGCTCCTGGGTTGGGTTGGGTTGGAATGGGGGCTTGGAAGTGGATGATCTTCAACCTTCCCACTCCTGGAATGAGTTGGATTGGAAAGGCCCTTGAAGATTTTGCCCATGGCAGGGGGCTTGGAACTGGATGATCTTCAAGCTGCCACCAGCCCAGGTTGCTCCAAGCCTCATCCAACCTCCCCTTGGACACCTCCAGGCAGGCGGCAGCCACAACCTCCCTGGGCAACCTGTGCCAGTTCCTCCTCACCCTCCCTGTGAAGAGTTTCTTCCCCAGCTCCAGGCCCAACCTCTCCTCTTCCACCTTCAGATCCATTCCTCTCCCCCCTCCTGGTCCTCCCCCTCCCAGGGTCTTGCCAAAACTCCTTCCCCCAGCTCCCCTGCAGCCCTTCCTTCAGCTCCCTCTTAGGATGCCTACTCCTAAGGGGGTGATGCCCACTCCTAGGGGGTGATGCCCACTCCTAAGGGGGTGATGCCCACTCCTAGGGGGTGATGCCCACTCTTAAGGGGGTGATGCCCACTCCTAGGGGGTGATGCCCACTCTTAAGGGGGTGATGCCCACTCCTAGGGGGTGATGCCCACTCCTAAGGGGGTGATGCCCACTCCTAGGGGGTGATGCCCACTCCTAAGGGGGTGATTCCCACTCCTAAGGGGGTGATGCCCACTCCTAGGGGGTGATGCCCACTCCTAAGGGGGTGATGCCCACTCCTAGGGAGTGATGCCCACTCTTAAGGGGGTGATGCCCACTCCTAGGGGGTGATGCCCACTCCTAAGGGGGTGATGCCCACTCCTAGGGAGTGATGCCCACTCTTAAGGGGGTGATGCCCACTCCTAAGGGGGTGATGCCTACTCCTAGGGGGTGATGCCCACTCCTAGGGGGTGATGCCCACTCCTAAGGGGGTGATGCCCACCACCAACTTCTCCTTTTTGCTCCCCCCAGGGAAACTCTACAGCGACCTCGGGCTCAGCTATTCCCAGCTCCACATCTTCTCCCTGGCTGCTGAGAGCTTCCACAAAGCTCTTGCCCTCTGCAGCAGCCCCCGGGGGGACCGGCGCCGGGAGGCTGCCCTGCTGCAGAACCTGGGCGCCGCCCACAACGCCCTGGGCAGCTTTGGCACCGCCCTGGGCTGGCACCGGCGAGCGGTGGCACTGCAGGGTGGGTCCTGAAGGTCACCTCCTTTGCTTCTTGGCTGCCTTGGGCGAGTTGGTGGAGGATTGGAGCTCTGTGTTTCGGCTTCCAGGCGCTTTAGGGAACAGGAGGGCACAGGGGCAGTGCTTTGGGAACCTGGCATATGCCTGCTGCCAGCTGGGGAACCATGAAGGGGCTGCCCAGAACTACCTCCATGCCCTGCAAGCCTTCCAGGACACAGGTGAGCAGCAGAGGAGCAGAAGGGTTGGGGAAGACCTCTGGGGTCATCAGGTCCAACCTCCAAGGTGAGCAGCAGAGGAGCAGAAGGGTTGGGGAAGACCTCTGGGGTCATCAGGTCCAACCTCCAAGGGGCAGATCAGCCCTGGGCTGGGGGCTCCACAGCATCTGGATGCTGAGAGGAGACAGAGTCATGGAGTGGGTTGGGGAAGGCCTTTGAGGTGATGAAGTCTAACCCTGCCCCAGCCCTGCCCCAGGGCATCACCACCCCATGGCCCTCAGCACCACAGCTCCAGGGCTTGGAGACCCCCTCCAGGGATGGAGACTCCACCACAGCCCTGGGCAGCCTGAAGCAGGCTTGGCCAAGCCTCCAGGGGCAGAAATTGTTCCTCATGGCCAAGCTGAACCTCTCCTGGGGCAACTTGAGGCCATTTTTCCTCTTGTCCTGTCCCCTGGGAGGTGCCAGGGACCTCAGCTGCTGCCTTTCTCCTCCCAGGGGACGTGGAGGGGCAGTGGCAGGCGTGTGAGGGGCTGGGGGCAGCCTGCTGCCGGCTGGGAGACCCCCAGAAAGCCATTGGGCACTACAAGGAGGCTCTGACTTTGCTTTCCCAATGCCAGGTGAGTTCCTCCAAGGGGGCAACCCTGTGGGCAGAGCCTCTCCTGCTCCCCCTTCCCCCCCCCCCCCCCCAAGCCACCCTCTGTGGGCTCTCTCTCCTCTGCAGGGCACCCCCAGGGCTGCCCGGGACAGGGTGGTGCAGAAGCTGACCGATGCCATCGGGCACCAGCTCTGCCTCCAAGGCCATTACTGCCAGCAGGGTGGCTGGGTGCCAGCCCCAGCCCTGGTGAGCCTGGGTTGGCATGGGGGTGGCTGGGGGAGGGGGCTGGGGACCGGTGCCCCAGGTGTGGTCGGAGGTGCCCATGTTGATGCCAGGTGTCCATCCCAGCAGGGCTCTGGCTCCACTCTGCCTCGTGGCACTGGGAGAAGGCTGCAGGAGAGCCAAGTGTGAGTAGGGAGCATGGCAGCAGGGAAGGGGTTGGGGTGTGGGGGAAGGGGGGGAAAGGACCTTCTGAAGCTCATCCATCCAGGGCCAGCTCTGGGTGCAAGGTCCCAGCCTGGAGCTGGCAGCAGATGGGGAGCTGGGGAGTGGCTCCAGGTGGGATCTGGGGTTTGGGAGGTGATGCAGCAGGGGAGATGTTCTCCACCACCTCCACCTGAGCCAAACCTCTGCTTTGCTCCCAGCCCCCAGCTGCCCCCAGCCCCACTCGGCCACGCTGCCCTCCAGCCACGTGAGTACCGAGCCCACCCCAGGGACCTGGGGGGAGGTTGGGCTGGAGGAGGCTGAGGGGAGACCTTCTGGGCCTCTACAGCTCCCTGAGAGGAGGCTGGAGCCAGGGGAGGGTTGGGCTCTTGTGCCAAGGACCAAGGGAACAGGACAAGGGGAGGTGGCCTCAGGTTGTCCCAGGGGAGGCTGAGGCTGGGCAGCAGAAGAAACTTCTCCACTGGGAAGGGTTCTCAGACCCTGGCCCAGGCTGCCCAGGGAGGGAGGGAGGGAGGCTGAGTCCCCCCCCCCTGGAGGGGTTCCAAAGCTGCAGAGCTGTGGTGCTGAGGGCCAGGGCTGAGCCCCAGCCTTGGCAGGGTTGGAGAATGGTTGGGGTGGGAGAGCCTCAAGAGCTTTCCCAACCCAAACTCTTCCATGAGTCCCTGGAGCCCCAAGGGCTGAGGTCCTCTCGCTGTGCTTCACCCCAGGGCGTCCTGACCCCCAGACCCTCCGGCCCAGGCCCCCCAAGGGGTAGGTGATGAAGAGGAGGAGTGGGCAAGGGAGGGGAGGGGACTCCAGGGCGGTCCCCCATGGGGAGGGTCCAGGGATGGAGACCCCCAAGCAGGGCTTGGGTCACTCTCAGCCCAGCTGTGTCCCCAAGCCCCACATCAGAGGGGATTTGCTCTTTGGCCCCTTGTAGCCCACCCCAGGGCAGCAGATCTAAGGGGGGGGTGTGAGGGGGTGGGGGTGTTGGATGAGATGCATGAAACCCACCCCCTGCCCCCCATCCTGCACCCCACTGAGTGCCCCCTGCCCCCCACAGCCCCTCTGTGCCCCCCAGCTCCAGCGATGACCCTGCCAGCCGCCAGCCCCCGCGGAGCCAGGAGCCTCGCAGCAGGGGCAGGACCCTGTCCCTCATCTGCAGCCTCCTGTGACAGTGGAGGACCCCCAGGAGAAGGCTTCCCACGGGGGGAGGGGGAGGGGGGAGGTGGGGAACCAGCAGCACAGGCAGAGAGGAGGATCCCTCAGGGCTCCACGGTGGGACCATTGCTGCTTCAGCTCTCATCGGTGGCACCCAGGCAGCCTCAGCAGCTGGCACCCAGCTGGCAGCCACCCAGAGGCACCTGGGCAGGCTGGAGAGGGGAGCACCCATGGGGACCTCAGGAGGTTCAACCAGCCCCAGGGCAATGCCCTGGGCACAGCCTGGGCAGGAAGGGCTGGAGAGGAGCTGGCTCCGAGTGCTGCCAGCCCAGCCCCAGCTGTGCCCTGGAGCTGGTGCCCAGCAGCAGTGTGGGCAGCAGGGGCAGGGAGGGGATTGTGCCCCTCTGCTGTGCCCTGCTGAGAGCCCTGCAGGGCTGGGGGCAGCTCTGGAGGCCTCAGCACAGGCAGGGAGCTGGGGGAGAGGGGCAGAGGAGGTCACAGCAGGGCTGGGGCAGGGCTGGGAGGGTTCAGCCTGGAGGAGAGAAGGCTGCAGGGAGACCTCCTGGAGAGCTCCCAGAGCTGAGCAGAGAGCTGGGGACAGAGGTTGGAGCAGGGCAGGCCCAGGGGAGATGGTTTGGAAGTGCCAGAGGGGAGAGGGAGAGGGCAGAGGAGGAGCAATTGGTGCTGCTGAGGCTGGGCAGAGCCTGGCCCAGGCTGCCCAGGGGGGGTTGGGAGCTGCCCCCAGGGCTGCCCCCAGCCCAGCTCAGCTTTGCTTGGGGCTCTGGCTGGGGCTGTCCCTGTTGGCTGCCGGGGGTGGCACTGGAGGGGCTTTAGGGGTCCCTGCAGTGACCACCCCCTCGCCTCCCCCGGGGCAGGGCGCTCGGAGCCCGTCCCCGGTGCTTTTCCATTCTCCTTTCCGTGCCGGCCCCGGGGACGGACGGATGCCAGCTGCCGGGGGGGGCACTGCCGGAGCCGGGGGGGTGCCGTTGTTGGGGGGAGGGGGGAGGGGGGGGGCGGCAGCTCCCCGTGAGGACTCCGCCCCGGGGGCGGCTCCGCGCCTGCTCCGTGCCTGAGCGCCCTCCGGTTCCCTCCCGAGCCTGGTACCGAGCCCGGTGCCCACCGCATGCCAGTCCCGCGGGCGCTGCTGGGCTTGGGGCTGCTGGTAGCGGCCGGAGGGGTTCGAGGGGGCGGACGCTGCTGGAGCCGCAGCCGGGGCTGGGGCTGGGAGCGGAGCTGGGAACGGAACCGGGAGCGCTGCGGCCCCCGCGGCCCCCACCGAGCCATGCACGGAACCGGCGCCGGGCTCCGCTTCCTGGGGTACGGCTGGGGGGCAGCACGCGGAGGGCAGCAGGGGGGGCCGAGGGGTGCCTGGGGGTCCGGAGGGTGTGGCTGGGGGGGACGGGGGACCGGGTGGAAGGGGTTTGGGGGGGGGGGAGATGGAAGAGGTGGAGGGGTCTGGGGGGGGGGAAGGAGTGGGTGAGGAGGGAAGGAGTAGGAGCGGTCTGGGGGGAAGAGAAGGGGTGGGGGGGTACGGGGGTGCCAAGGGGTTGGCAGGACACGGAGGGGGTGCCAAGGGGTTGGTAGGACACGGAGGGGGTACCAAGGGGTTGGCAGGACACGGAGGGGGTGCCAAGGGGTTGGGGAGGACACGGAGGGGGTGCCAAGGGGTTGGTAGGACACGGAGGGGGTGCCAAGGGGTTGGCAGGACACGGAGGGGGTGCCAAGGGGTTGGTAGGACACGGAGGGGGTGCCAAGGGGTTGGTAGGACACGGAGGGGGTGCCAAGGGGTTGGTAGGACACGGAGGGGGTGCCAGGGGGTTGGCAGGACACGGAGGGGGTGCCAAGGGGTTGGTAGGACACGGAGGGGGTGCCAAGGGGTTGGTAGGACACGGAGGGGGTGCCAAGGGGTTGGTAGGACACGGAGGGGGTGCCACGGGGTTGGGGAGGACACGGAGGGGGTGCCAAGGGGTTGGGTAGGACACGGAGGGGGTGCCAGGGGGTTGGCAGGACACGGAGGGGGTGCCAAGGGGTAGGTATGACACGGAGGGGGTGCCAAGGGGTTGGTAGGACACGGAGGGGGTGCCAGGGGCTTGGTAGGACACGGAGGGGGTGCCAAGGGGTTGGTAGGACACGGAGGGGGTGCCAAGGGGTTGGCAGGACACGGAGGAGGTGCCAGGGGGTTGGCAGGACACGGAGGGGGTGCCAAGGGGTAGGTAGGACACGGGGGGGTGCCAAGGGGTTGGTAGGACACGGGGGGGTGCCAGGGGCTTGGTAGGACACGGAGGGGGTGCCAAGGGGTTGGCAGGACACGGAGGGGATGCCAAGGGGTTGGTAGGACACGGAGGGGGTGCCAAGGGGTTGGGGAGGACACGGAGGGGGTGCCAAGGGGTTGGCAGGACACGGAGGGGGTGCCAAGGGGTTGGCAGGACACGGAGGGGGTGCCAGGGGCTTGGTAGGACACAGAGGGGGTGCCAAGGGGTTGGCAGGACACGGAGGGGGTGCCAAGGGGTTGGGGAGGACACGGAGGGGGTGCCAAGGGGTTGGCAGGACACGGAGGGGGTGCCAGGGGGTTGGTAGGACACGGAGGGGGTGCCATCCTAACCCCCTCCCAGGCAGGAGGAGGCTCAGGCCATTGACCAGGAGCTCTTCACCGACTACAAGTTCAGCCTGGACCAGCTGATGGAGCTGGCAGGGCTGAGCTGTGCCACTGCCATCGCCAAGGTGGGGGTCTTGGGGGGGTGGGGAGGGCGGGCTGGCACCATGGGGGGTGGTCCCTACACCATGGTGTGGCCCTGGAGGGGCTCTCAGCACCGTGGTGTGGCCCTGGAGGGGCTCTCAGCACTGTGGTGTGGTCCTGGAGGGGCTCTCAGCACCATGGTGTGGTCCTGGAGGGGCTCTCAGCACTGTGGTGTGGTCCTGGGGGGTGGTCCCTACACCGTGGTGTGGTCCTGGAGGGGGTCTCAGCACTGTGGTGTGGTCCTGGGGGGTGGTCCCTACACCGTGGTGTGGTCCTGGAGGGGCTCTCAGCACTGTGGTATGGTCCTGGAGGGGGTCTCAGCAGCATGGTATGGTCCTGGGGGGGGTCTCAGCACCGTGGTGTGGTCCTGGAGGGGGTCTCAGCAGCATGGTATGGTCCTGGAGGGGCTCTCAGCACCGTGGTATGGTCCTGGGGGGGGTCTCAGCACCGTGGTATGGTCCTGGGGGGGGTCTCAGCACCGTGGTATGGTCCTGGGGGGGGTCTCAGCACCGTGGTGTGGTCCTGGGGGGGGTCTCAGCACCCTGGCGTGGCCCTGGGGGATGGTCCCAGCCTCATGGCATAGCCCTGGAGGGGGTCTCAACACCATGGCATGGTCTTGGGGAGTGGTCCCAGCCCCATGGCATGATCCTGCTTCTCCAGCATCACCTTCTGCCCCTTGCCCCCCCCAGGCCTACCCCCCCAGCTCCTTCACCAGCAGCCTGCCTGCAGTCCTGGTCGTGTGTGGGCCAGGGAACAACGGCGGCGATGGCCTGGTCTGTGCCAGGCACCTGAAGATGTTTGTGAGTCTCTTCTGCTCCCCTGGGCAGGGGTCCTGTCCCCAGCTGCCCCCACACACCCCCCCCCCCAAGGCTTTGGGGTTCCTGCTGGCCACCAGCAGCCTGGCATGGAGCAGCCCCAAGTGGCCAGCAGGAAGGGCAGGGATTGTGCCCCCCGGGCTGGGCACTGGGGAGGGCACAGCTGGGAGCCTGGGGGCAGGGTTGGGCTCCTCAGTGCCAGAAGGATATTGAGGGGGTGGGGAGGGGGCAGGGAAGGGCAAGGAAGGTGGGGAAGGGGCTGGGGAGGAGCAGCTGAGGGAGCTCTGGGGGTGTTCAGCCTGGGGGGGTGCTGAGAGGAGACCTCAGGGCTTGGGTTGAGCTCTTCTGCCAGGGAGCAAGGGGCAGGACAAGAGCTAAAAATGGCCTCGGGTTGCCCCCAGGGGAGGTTCAGCTTGGCCAGGAGGAACAATTTCTGCCCCTGGAGGCTCAGCCAGGCCTGGCCCAGGCTGCCCAGGGCAGTGGTGGAGTCTCCATCCCTGGAGGATGTGGTGCTGAGGGCCATGGGGTGGTGGTGCCCTGGGGCAGTGCTGGGGCAGGGTTGACCTCCACAACCTGAAAGGTCTCTTCTCCAACCTCCCCCATTCCATGATCCCTTTGGCTGCTCCAGCTGCCAGGGCACTCTTCCAGGTCCCTCCTGCTCTTCACAGGGCTATGAGCCAACCATCCACTACCCCAAGCGCCCCAGCAAGCCTCTCTTTGAAGCTTTGACCACCCAGTGCCAGAGGATGGACATCCCCTTCCTCCCTGAGTTCCCAGCAGAGGTGAGCAGCAGCCCCAGGGCTGGGGGGCAGCCACCTGCCCCTGGGCATCCACCCCTGGAGCTGTGCCCCTGGGCAGCCACCCCTGGAGCTGTGCCCCTGGGCAGCCACCCCTGGAGCTGTGCCTCTGGGCAGCCACTCTTTTGAGCCCTGCCCCTGGGCTTCCACCCCTGGAGCCCTGCCCCTGGGCATCCACCCCTGGAGCCCTGCCCCTGGGCATCCACCCCTGGAGCCCTGCCCCTGGGCATCCACCCCCTGGAGCCCTGCCCCTGGGCATCCACCCCTGGAGCCCTGCCCCTGGGCATCCACCTCTGGAGCCCTGCCCCTGGGCATCCACCTCTGGAGCCCTGCCCCTGGGCATCCACCCCTGGAGCCCTGCCCCTGGGCAGCCACCCCTGGAGCCCTGCCCCTGGGCATCCACCCCTGGAGCCCTGCCCCTGGGCATCCACCCCTGGAGCCTTGCTGGGGCCTGGTTTTCACCCCCCCCCCCGCCATGCCCACCCCCAGGCTGCCTTCATTGATGAGTTCTATGGGCTGGTGGTCGATGCCATCTTCGGGTTCAGCTTCAAGGGGGCAGTGAGGGAGCCCTTTGGCAGCATCCTCAGCACCCTGCAGCAAGTCACTGTGCCCATCGCCAGCATCGACATCCCCTCGGGTGAGTAGCACCAGGGTGCCCACCCAGGGGCTCCCTGGCTCCCAAGGAAGGTGCCCACCCAGGGGCTCCCTGGCTCTGGGGCAGGAAGGTGCCCACCCAGGGGCTCCCAAGGAAGGTGCCCACCCAGGGGCTCCCTGGCTCCCAAGGAAGGTGCCCACCCAGGGGCTCCCTGGCTCTGGGGCAGGAAGGTGCCCACCCAGGGGCTCCCTGGCTCTGGAAGGTGCCCACCCAGGGGCTCCCTGGCTCCCAAGGAAGGTGCCCACCCAGGGGCTCCCTGGCTCTGGAACAGGAAGGTGCCCACCCAGGGGCTCCCTGGCTCTGGAACAGGAAGGTGCCCACCCAGGGGCTCCCTGGCTGTGGAGCAGGAAGGTGCCCACCCAGGGGCTCCCTGGCTCTGGGGCAGGAAGGTGCCCACCCAGGGGCTCCCTGGCTCCCAAGGAAGGTGCCCACCCAGGGGCTCCCTGGCTCTGGGGCAGGAAGGTGCCCACCCAGGGGCTCCCTGGCTCTGGGGGAGGAAGGTGCCCACCCAGGGGCTCCCTGGCTCTGGAACAGGAAGGTGCCCACCCAGGGGCTCCCTGGCTCCCAAGGAAGGTGCCCACCCAGGGGCTCCCTGGCTCTGGGGGAGGAAGGTGCCCACCCAGGGGCTCCCTGGCTCTGGGGCAGGAAGGTGCCCACCCAGGGGCTCCCTGGCTCTGGGGCAGGAAGGTGCCCACCCAGGGGCTCCCTGGCTCTGGGGCAGGAAGATGCCCACCCAGGGGCTCCCTGGCTCTGGGGCAGGAAGGTGCCCACCCAGGGGCTCCCTGGCTCCCAAGGAAGGTGCCCAGCCAGGGGCTCCCTGGCTCCCAAGGAAGGTGCCCATTTAGGTTCCTCCTGGCTCTGGGGCAGGAAGTTGCCCAGCCCAAGCTCCTCCTTGCTCTGGAGGAGGAAGGTGCCCACCCAGGGGCTTCTTGGCTCCCAAGGTGCCCATCCAGGCTCCTCCTGGCTCTGGGGGCAGGAAGTTGCCCATCCAAGGCTCCTCCTGAGTGCAGCCTGCCCCGGGGGGGTTGTTGCAGGCTGGGATGTGGAGCAGGGCAAGGCTGATGGGCTGCAGCCTGACCTGCTGCCAGTTGCCCATCCAAGGCTCCTCCTGGCTCTGGGGGCAGGAAGTTGCCCATCCAAGGCTCCTCCTGAGTGCAGCCTGCCCTAGGGGGGGTCATTGCAGGCTGGGATGTGGAGCAGGGCAAGGCTGATGGGCTGCAGCCTGACCTGCTGCCAGTTGCCCATCCAAGGCTCCTCCTGGCTCTGGGGGCAGGAAGTTGCCCATCCAAGGCTCTTCTTGGTTCAGGAGGAAGGTGCCCACCTAGGGGCTCCCTGGCTCCCAAGGAAGGTGCCCACCCAGGGGCTCCCTGGCTCTGGGGAAGGAAGGTGCCCACCCAGGGGCTCCCTGGCTGTGGAGCAGGAAGGTGCCCACCCAGGGGCTCCCTGGCTCTGGAGCAGGAAGTTGCCCATCTAGGCTCATCCAGGCTCCTCCTGAGTGCAGCCTGCCCCGGGGGGGTTGTTGCAGGCTGGGATGTGGAGCAGGGCAAGGCTGATGGGCTGCAGCCTGACCTGCTGGCAGTTGCCCATCCAAGGCTCCTCCTGAGTGCAGCCTGCCCCGGGGGGGTCGTTGCAGGCTGGGATGTGGAGCAGGGCAAGGCCGATGGGCTGCAGCCTGACCTGCTGGCAGTTGCCTACCCAAGGCTCCTCCTGAGTGCAGCCTGCCCCGGGGGGGTCGTTGCAGGCTGGGATGTGGAGCAGGGCAAGGCCGATGGGCTGCAGCCTGACCTGCTGATCTCGCTGACGGCTCCCAAGAAGGCTGCCAGGCACTTCTCCGGCCGCTACCACTTCCTGGGGGGCAGGTTTGTGCCCCCCAGCCTGCAGAAGAAGTACTCCTTGAACCTCCCACCCTACCCCGAGGCCGACTGCGTGCTGCAGCTCACCTAGGACCCTGCCTCAGGGGACCCCACTGCTGCCCCAGCTCCTCCTCTCCTCCAGTCCTACCCAAGCAGCAGCGAAGCTCCCAAGCAAGGCAGAGCCCCACACTTCCCCCCCAAGCACTCCTGGGGGTGGGCTCTGCTTTTGGGGGGGGTGCTACCTATGGTTGAGTGCTTCTAGGTGTTAGAGGGGGACCCCCCAGGAGGCTGGGGGTCTCCACAGATCTGCCTCAGGGTGGGGGTTGACTGCAATAAAAGATTTATTCAAACCCTCAGACAGAAAGATGTCCTCAGGGCTCCTCTGTGACAGGCAACAGCTAAGGCACCCTCTGGCCCCATCCCTGCTGGGAACTGGGGTCACCCCCTGGCCCCATCCCTGCTGGGAACTGGGCTCACCCCTGGCCCCATCCCTGCTGGGAACTGGGGTCACCCCTGGCCCCATCCCTGCTGGGAACTGGGGTCACCCCCTGGCCCCATCCCTGCTGGGAACTGGGCTCACCCCCTGGCCCCATCCCTGCTGGGAACTGGGCTTACCCCTGGCCCCATCCCTGCTGGGAACTGGGCTCACCCCCTGGCCCCATCCCTGCTGGGAACTGGGCTCACCCCCTGGCCCCATCCCTGCTGGGAACTGGGCTCACCCCTGGCCCCATCCCTGCTGGGAACTGGGCTCACCCCTGGCCCCATCCCCGCTGGGAACTGGGCTCACCCCTGGCCCCATCCCCGCTGGGAACTGGGCTCACCCCTGGCCCCATTCCTGCTTGGAACTGGGGTCAGCCCTGACAGGAAGGAGGTTCAGGGAGTGACACAAAGCTCAGTCCAGCTCCAGCTCAAGCAGTCCCAGCCCAGCATTCCCAGGGAGTGAAGAGGTAGCTGGGCTTCACCTGGGAAGAGCTCTGAGCTCCCCTGGGCACCCAGCAGCACTGGCAGGCAGGGTCAGGGCCCTCAGCCAGCTGGCAGCAGCAGCTGCTCCACAGGGCAGCCTCAGCCCTTGATCACTCTACCTCCTTCCTCCTTTTCCTCTTCTTCCTGGGGCTGTGTCCAGCTTGGTCTGGTCCAGCTGTGTCTTCTAGAGGGACCTCACTCTCAGCCAACTCCTCTTTGTCCTCCTTCTTCTTCTTCTTCTTCTTGCTCTTCTTCTCCATCTCTGTCTCAGCCAACTCTCCCTCATTCTCCTCCTGCTTCTTCTTCCTCTTTGCAACCTTCCCTTTCTCTCCTACCACCTCTTCTTCTCTGCTTACCTCCTGCTGCTTCCTCTTCTTCTTCTTCTTCCTCTTCATGACCATCTCCTCTTCTCCCACCACCTCCTCCTCACTCAGCTGCTGGCTCTGCAGCTCCTCAGGATCACCTCCATCCCTGGAGTGTTTCCTCTTCTTCCTCCTCTTCTTCTCCTGCCTCTCTGCTGCGGGGCTGCTCCTGGGGGGCTCCTGCTGCTGCTCCTTCTGTCGGTAGGTGGCCAGGAAGGCTCTTTCCTGCTCCTCCAGCCGTGCCAGCTTGGCACTCATAGTCAGACCGTGGCGGGCACCCCTGCAACCACAGGGTGGGCAGCTTGGCTCTGGCACCTCCCTGGCGAGGAATGTGCCCTCCAGCCCCCCCCAAAAAGGACAAGGGGGGACCCCAGCAGGCACTTACTTGTGAGCCGTGCGGCCCCCACACGCCTGCACCAGCTCCGCGTCCGTCAGCCTGGGGGGGCACAAAGAGCACCAGTCACCCCCAGGCACCCCCAGGCACCCCCCAGCAGCCTTTGTGCCTTCCTTGTGCTGCCCCAGCCTCACCTCCTGACTGAAGAGAGGTCCAGCTTATCATCATCATCATCATCATCATCATCATCATCACTGCTCCCCCTGGGCAGCTCCGTGGGCTGCTCCCCACAGGCTGTGAGTGTGGCTGACTGGGAGGCAGAGGAGCAGTCAGAAAGGGGGGGACCAGGGCCAGGGGATAAGGGGGAAGGGGAACCAGGAAAAGGGGGGAAGGAAAGGGAAAAAGGGGAAAGGGAAGAGGAAAGAGGGGGAAAGGGAAAAGGGGAGAAAGGGAAGAGGGGGAAAGGGGGGGGGAAGGGGAAAAAAGGGGAAGGGGGGGAAGGGAAAAGGGGGGAAGGGGAAAAAGGGGGAAGGGGGGAAAGGAAAAGGAAAGGGAACAGGGGAAGGGGTGGGGAAGGGAAAAGGGAAAGGGGGACCAGGAAAAGGGGACCCTGGGGGGCTGCACTGCAAAGGGCTGCAGAGAGAAGCCAGCTGCTCCCCTGCCCCCCCAGGCCCAGGTACCTTGACGAAGCGACCATAGAGCATGGTGCCAGCCCTGCCAGCCCTGCAGGGCTTCCTGTTGCTGATGTGGGCACCCTGCTCCGAGAGGCTCCTCATGGAGATGCCATCCTGGAGGGGGAAGGGAGGGAGGGAGAGATGCAAAGGACTCAGGAAGAGCTGTGCCTGAGGGGGCTCCAGCCCCTCCTGCAGCACCTCTCTGCCCGCCTTGTGCAAGGTGCTGAGCGCTGGGAGGAGCTGCAGGGACACAGAGAGGCCTTGCAAAGGGGACCCCCAGCCTTAAAGCTGGCCCAAACAGGGTGTCCCCCCCCCCCCAGGCACCAAACCCCCCTGCCCCTCCAAGCCCTGCTACCTGCCCACTCTCCACGGAGATGTTGGCAGCAGCCTGGTTGAAGACGTGGTCCCACCAGTGGAAGGTGAAAGGCTCTGCTGCGTCGTGTCCCACCTGGGGGGTGCAAAGGAGTCACCACCCTGGGGCCACCACCACCCTGAAGACAGCTGCTGGTAGCCCCTGGTGGCCCCGAAGGGCGCTGGGGGTGGGGGGGGGGCCACACTCACCCCGGCCGTGTCACACTTGACCTTCACCCGGATGGCCTCGGCGATGCCGTCCTGCCGCTTGCCCAGCCCCTGCCCTGGCGACAAAGGGACACTCGCTGCGGCGGCTGCCCTGGAGCCACCCCGCGGGGAGGGAAGGGACGGACACCGGCGGCCGGGGACAGGTTAAGGAGCAGGGGAACTGGGGACGGGGGCTGGAGACCACGGGGGAGCAGGTGATGGGCAGGGAGAGGGAGGAGACCGAGTGGGACAACCGGGACCGGCGGAACAGGTCGTGAGAGAGGGGACAGCCTGGGGAGCTGGGACCACCGGGGATGGGCAGGGAGGGACAAGGGACCGGGGACGGGAGACCACCGGAGAAGAGCCACGAGTGCGGGGAAGGACAAGGGACCGGAGGGGACCGGGGACCGCCGGGGACGGGCAGTGAAAGTGGGGAGGGACGAGGGACCGGGGACTGGAGGCCACCGGAGAAGAGCCACGAGGGCAGAGACCGGAGGGGGCCAGGAACAACCGGGGAGAACCGGGCACGGGGGCGGCGGGGGCCGGGCACAGGCAGGGGGCGGCCGGGGCCGGGCACAGGCAGCGGGCAGCGGGGACCGGGCACAGGCAGGGGGCGGCGGGGACCGGGCACAGGCAGCGGGCAGCGGGGACCGGGCACAGGCAGCGGGGCAGGCGGGGGACCGGGCACAGGGCAGGGGCAGGCGGGGGCCGGGCACAGGCAGGGGGCGGCGGGGGCCGGGCACGGGCAGGGGCAGCGGGGCCGGGCACAGGCAGGGGGCGGCGGGGGCCGGGCACACGGAGGGGGCAGCGGGGGCCGGGCACGGGCAGGGGGCGGCGGGGACCGGGCACAGGCAGGGGGCGGCGGGGGCCGGGCACACGGAGCGGGCAGCGGGGACCGGGCACAGGCAGGGGGCGGCGGGGGCCGGGCACAGGCAGGGGGCGGCGGGGTCGGGCACGGGCAGCGGGCGGCCGGGTCCGGCACACGCAGGGCAGTCCCCACCTCGCTTCCAGCCGTGGCGCCGCAGCTGCCTCTCGGCGAAGCTCATCCCGCGGCCCGGCGGCTCCGGGACCTTCATGGCTGCAACGGCGCAGCCCGGGAGGAAGCAGCCAGGTCCCGACCCACGCTGCAGGAAACAGCGAAGGCGCAGGCGCGGCGCCGGGAGCGAGCACGGGGGGACACGGGGGCGAGCACGGGGAAGGGGCGGACGCGGGACGGCAGAGCAGAGCCGGCCGTGGGGGTGCCCAACAGCGTGGGCAGCAGGGGCAGGGAGATTGTGCCCCTCTGCTGTGCCCTGCTTGAGGCCCCGGCACAGGCAGGGACCTGGTGGAGCAGGGCCAGAGGAGGTCCCAGCGGTGCTGGGGCAGGAGGTGGAAGCCCTCTGCTGGGAGGCTCCAGGCTGGGAGAGTTGGGGGAGTTAGTTCAGCCTGGAGAGGAGAAGGCTCCAGGGGAGACCTTCTGGAGAGCTTCCAGCGCTGAGCAGAGAGCTGGGGACAGAAGTTGGAGCCGGGCAGGAGCAGGGGGGAGATGGTTTGGAAGTGCAAGAGGGGAGAGCTGGAAGAGTGGAGAGGAGGAGCAATTGGTGCTGCTGAGCGGGGGAGGAGAGCCTGGCCCAGGGTCCCCCTTCTGGCAGGGGGAGGAGAGCCTGGCCCAGGGTCCCCCTTCTGGCAGGGGGAGGAGAGCCTGGCCCAGGGTCCCCCTTCTGGCAGGGGGAAGAGAGCCTGGCCCAGGGTCCCTCTTCTGGCAGGGGGAGGAGAGCCTGGCCCAGGGTCCCCCTTCTGGCAGGGGGAAGAGAGCCTGGCCCAGGGTCCCCCTTCTGGCAGGGGGAGGAGAGCCTGGCCCAGGGTCCCCCTTCTGGCAAGGGGAGGAGAGCCTGGCCCAGGGTCCCCCTTCTGGCAGGGGGAGGAGAGCCTGGCCCAGGGTCCCCCTTCTGGCAGGGGGAAGAGAGCCTGGCCCAGGGTCCCCCTTCTGGCAGGGGGAGGAGAGGGGAGGCAAAAAGCCCAAAGAGGTTGGAGAGGGACCTAGAAAGGTCCAAAATAAACCAACCTTGGCAGGGGGGAAAAGATCTCAACCAGCTTGTGTCCCCCCCCAGGCCAGGAAGGAAGAGAGCTGGAGAGCAGGGAGGGGAGATGGTTGTGCGCATTTTATTTTGTCCTTGGGTTAAAAATGGGTCATGGAAATTACACAGCCCCTGGAGGCTCCTGGGGGTGAAGGGGGAGTGGAGGCTGGGGGGGGGGGGTTGGGGGGTGGCCAGAATCACCCTGCTGCTCCTCCAGGAGCTTCTGGGGAGGAGGTGTTTGCTAACATCCAGACACACCAGAAACAAAATGAAAACAACAAACAAAACCACCGGGAAGGGAGAAGGGAGGGGGGGAAGGGAAGGATGGAGCTGAAGGGGAGGGGGAAGGAGAGAAGTTGGAAGGTTTGGGGTTGTGTTTTTTTCCAGTCAAAAAGAGAGTTAACTTCATTTGGTGGTTGGGTTCCCCCCCCCCCCTCCCAGCTTCTGTTTGGTTTGGGGGTTTTTGGTGGGGTTTTTTTTGGGGGGGGGAGGGGAGAAATGAGCCTGAGGAGCACAAAGGTCACCACCACCTCCCTGCTTCCCCCTCCCCACCTCCCAAGGTGAACAACTCTACACCTGGGGGCAGAAATGAACCTCTCCCAACGCTTTGCACAGCAACTCTGCAAACTCCCAGGTCCAGAGCAACCAAACCTTGATCCCTGAAGGCCATCTGGGGGGAGGGGGAGAAGTTGGGGGGACGGGGGGGGGGGTGTGTGCTCCTTTCCATCATCCCCAAGAGCATCCAGGGACAGAGCCTTCATGCACATTAAAACCCTCTGCCCACATCAGAGGTGGCTACAAGGGACACAAGGCTCAGGTCACCTGGTGGAACCTCAGGGCAAATCAGAGCAGAGATTTGCAGCTCAGTCCCATTTGTTTGCATCTTTCCCCCACCCCCTAATTCAGACACCAAACCCCCACCCCCTCCCCTTCAAAAAAACTACTACTTGGCTCTGCTGCCTCTCTGCTCCCTCCCTGCTGCCTCTCTGCTCCCTGCTCCTGCTGCCTCTCTGCTCCCTCCCTGCCCCTGCTGCCTCTGCTCCCTGCTGCCTCCCTGCTCCTGCTTCCTCCCTGCTGCCTCTGCTCCCTGCTTCTGCTGCCTCCCTGCTCCCTCCCTGCCCCTGCTGCCTCTGCTCCCTGCTCCTGCTGCCTCCCTGCTCCCTCCCTGCCCCTGCTGCCTCTGCTCCCTGCTCCCTCCCTCCTGCTGCCTCCCTGCTCCTGCTGCCTCTTTACTCCCTCCCTCCTGCTGCCTCCCTGCTCCCTCCCTGTTCCTGCTGCCTCTTTACTCCCTCCCTGCCCCTGCTCCCTCCCTGCTGCCTCTGCTCCCTGCCTCTGCTGCCTCTCCGCTCCCTCCCTGCCCCTGCTGCCTCCCTGCTCCTGCTCCCTCCCTGCTGCCTCTGCTCCCTGCTCCTGCTGCCTCCCTGCTGCCTCCCTGCTCCTGCTGCCTCTTTACTCCCTCCCCCCTGCTGCCTCCCTGCTCCCTCCCTGTTCCTGCTGCCTCTTTACTCCCTCCCTGCCCCTGCTGCCTCCCTGCTGCCTCTCTGCTCTCTCCCTGCTGCCTCTGCTCCCTGCCTCTGCTGCCTCTCTGCTCCCTCCCTGCCCCTGCTGCCTCCCTGCTGCCTCTCTGCTCTCTCCCTGCTGCCTCTGCTCCCTGCCTCTGCTGCCTCTCTGCTCCCTCCCTGCTCCTGCTGCCTCCCTGCTGCCTCCCTGCTCCCTCCAGGAGGGTTGGGACTAGATGAGCTTTAAAAAAGGTCCCTTCCACCCCAACCCATTCTGTGCCTCTTGAGTTTTTAAGCATCTGCTTGCAAAGGAGCAAAGAGGAGGTGTGGGGGAGGGGATAGGGGGTAGGGGTGGGGAGAATCATGGACAGTTCAAACCAAGCTACTCATCAAAACACAATCATTCAGGGGAAGTAACTAGAAGGGGATCACCTCTACCACCTAGAGAGAGAGAGAAAGGGGGGGGAGGGGAGGAGGGGAGTCTGGGACCCCTTCAGGCAAAACCAAACCCAAAACAAAGCCCAAAATACACATCTGGAGTCTCCGTGGCCACGCTGAGAACTGGAATCCACTTACAAGCCACTTTAGAAGAGCATTTCAACATGAAATCTTTTTTAACTTAGTCAAGGGGGGGAAAAAGGGGGGGCAGGGGGCTTAAGCTGGATCATTGGTGGGTGGTTGGTTGGTGGTTGGTTGGTTGGTTGGTTTTAAATACATGGGAAGGAAGAGCTGGTCGGGAACGGACAAGACGCTGAAACAAAGATCCCCATGTGTGGTGCAGGTGGTTATGATGCAGGTGCTGAGAGAGAGAGAGAGAAAAGAGAGAGAAAAAGAGAGAGAGAATGAGAGAGAGAATGAGAGAGGTCTCTTTTTGCCTGGGCAGCAGCAGGAGAAGAGTTTAGGAAGGCTGGGAGCCCAGCAGTCTCTCAATAGCTGCGTTGATGTCCCCGCCGGTGGCGATCAGGGCCTGCAGGTTGGCCTCGCGGTTGATGAAGCCCATGGCGTTGAGCTGCTCCAGCTGCTGTTGGAATCGCACTTCAGGACTCTGAGCCTGCCAGGGGGAAGGGCAGAAGTGGGCATCAGAAGGGGCAAGGAGGACACAGGAGGTCTGAAGGGGACACAGGAGGTCTGAAGGGGACACAGGAGGTCTGAAGGGGACACAGGAGGTCTGAAGGGGACACAGGAGGTCTGAAGGGGACACAGGAGGTCTGAAGGGGACACAGGAGGTCTGAAGGGGACACAGGAGGTCTGAAGGGGACACAGGAGGTCTGAAGGGGACACAGGAGGTCTGAAGGGGACACAGGAGGTCTGAAGGGGACACAGGAGGTCTGAAGGGGACACAGAGGCTGAAGGGCCAGGGTCTGAAGGGGACACAGGAGGGTCTGAAGGGGACACAGGAGGTCTGAAGGGGACACAGGAGGTCTGAAAGGGGACACAGGAGGTCTGAAGGGGACAAAGGAGTCTGAAGGGGACACAGGGAGGTCTGAAGGGGACACCGAGGGAGGGTCTGAAGGGGACACAGGAGGTCTGAAGGGGACACAGGGGTCTGAAGGGGGAACACAAGGAGGTCTGAAGGGGACACAGGGAGGTCTGAAGGGGGACACAGGAGGTCTGAAGGGGACACAGGAGGTCTGAAGGGGACACAGGAGGTCTGAAGGGGACACAGGAGGTCTGAAGGGGACACAGGAGGTCTGAAGGGGACACAGGAGGTCTGAAGGGGACACAGGAGGTCTGAAGGGGACACAGGAGGTCTGAAGGGGACACAGGAGGTCTGAAGGGGACACAGGAGGTCTGAAGGGGACACAGGAGGTCTGAAGGGGACACAGGAGGTCTGAAGGGGACACAGGAGGTCTGAAGGGGACACAGGAGGTCTGAAGGGGACACAGGAGGTCTGAAGGGGACACAGGAGGTCTGAAGGGGACACGGAGGTCTGAAGGGGACACAGGAGGTCTGAAGGGGACACAGGAGGTCTGAAGGGGACACAGGAGGTCTGAAGGGGACACAGGAGGTCTGAAGGGGACACAGGAGGTCTGAAGGGGACACAGGAGGTCTGAAGGGGACACAGGAGGTCTGAAGGGGACACAGGAGGTCTGAAGGGGACACAGGAGGTCTGAAGGGGACACAGGAGGTCTGAAGGGGACACAGGAGGTCTGAAGGGGACACAGGAGGTCTGAAGGGGACACAGGAGGTCTGAAGGGGACACAGGAGGTCTGAAGGGGACACAGGAGGTCTGAAGGGGACACAGGAGGTCTGAAGGGGACACAGGAGGTCTGAAGGGGACACAGGAGGTCTGAAGGGGACACAGGAGGTCTGAAGGGGACACAGGAGGTCTGAAGGGGACACAGGAGGTCTGAAGGGGACACAGGAGGTCTGAAGGGGACACAGGAGGTCTGAAGGGGACACAGGAGGTCTGAAGGGGACACAGGAGGTCTGAAGGGGACACAGGAGGTCTGAAGGGGACACAGGAGGTCTGAAGGGGACACAGGAGGTCTGAAGGGGACACAGGAGGTCTGAAGGGGACACAGGAGGTCTGAAGGGGACACAGGAGGTCTGAAGGGGACACAGGAGGTCTGAAGGGGACACAGGAGGTCTGAAGGGGACACAGGAGGTCTGAAGGGGACACAGGAGGTCTGAAGGGGACACAGGAGGTCTGAAGGGGACACAGGAGGTCTGAAGGGGACACAGGAGGTCTGAAGGGGACACAGGAGGTCTGAAGGGGACACAGGAGGTCTGAAGGGGACACAGGAGGTCTGAAGGGGACACAGGAGGTCTGAAGGGGACACAGGAGGTCTGAAGGGGACACAGGAGGTCTGAAGGGGACACAGGAGGTCTGAAGGGGACACAGGAGGTCTGAAGGGGACACAGGAGGTCTGAAGGGGACACAGGAGGTCTGAAGGGGACACAGGAGGTCTGAAGGGGACACAGGAGGTCTGAAGGGGACACAGGAGGTCTGAAGGGGACACAGGAGGTCTGAAGGGGACACAGGAGGTCTGAAGGGGACACAGGAGGTCTGAAGGGACACAGGAGGTCTGAAGGGGACACAGGAGGTCTGAAGGGGACACAGGAGGTCTGAAGGGGACACAGGAGGTCTGAAGGGGACACAGGAGGTCTGAAGGGGACACAGGAGGTCTGAAGGGGACACAGGAGGTCTGAAGGGGACACAGGAGGTCTGAAGGGGACACAGGAGGTCTGAAGGGGACACAGGAGGTCTGAAGGGGACACAGGAGGTCTGAAGGGGACACAGGAGGTCTGAAGGGGACACAGGAGGTCTGAAGGGGACACAGGAGGTCTGAAGCGGGGGCTGCGCCACCGGCCAGCAAGAGCCCGGGGAAGGCAAACCTCGGGGAGTTCACCCGAGGTCCTGCACCCCCCCAGGGAGGGTTGGAGCTGCTCTGCTCTGAGGGAGCTGGGGCAGGGAGCTGCTGGGGAGAGTCCAAGGGAGGGCTGTGAGGATGAGGAAGGGAGTGGAGGGCTGACAGGAGAGGAAGAGAGGGCCCTGGGGGTGGGTGGTCTGGAGAGGAGAAGGCTGAGAGGGGACCTGAGCAATGTCGATCGGTAGCTGAGGGCTGGGGGTCAGGAAGGGATAGAGAGAGGCTCTGCTCACTGTGCCCTGAGGTAGGACCAGGGGCAGTGGATGGAAACTACAGCACAGGAAGCCTGAGGATGAGCAGAGGGTTGGAGCTGCTCTGCTCTGAGGGCAAGGCTGAGGGAGCTGGGGCAGGGAACTGCTGGAGAGAGCCCAAGGGAGGGCTGTGAGGATGAGGAAGGGAGTGGAGCGCTGACAGGAGAGGAAGAGAGGACCCTGGGGGTGGTTGGTCTGGAAAGGAGAAGGCTGAGAGGGGACCTGAGCAATGTCTGTCAATAGCTGAGGGCTGGGGGTCCAGGAAGGGCCAGGGCCAGGCTCAGGGACCAGGGGCAGTGGATGGAAACTACAGCACAGGAAGCCTGAGGATGAGCAGAGGGTTGGAGCTGCTCTGCTCTGAGGGCAAGGCTGAGGGAGCTGGGGCAGGGAACTGCTGGAGAGAGCCCAAGGGAGGGCTGTGAGGATGAGGAAGGGAGTGGAGCGCTGACAGGAGAGGAAGAGAGGACCCTGGGGGTGGTTGGTCTGGAAAGGAGAAGGCTGAGAGGGGACCTGAGCAATGTCTGTCAATAGCTGAGGGCTGGGGGTCCAGGAAGGGCCAGGGCCAGGCTCAGGGACCAGGGGCAGTGGATGGAAACTACAGCACAGGAAGCCTGAGGATGAGCAGAGGGTTGGAGCTGCTCTGCTCTGAGGGCAAGGCTGAGGGAGTTGGGGAAGGTTGGAGAAGAGATTCCTCTGAGGAGACCTTTTTGTGGCCTTCCAGTGTCTGCAGGGGGCTCCAGGAAAGCTGGGGAGGGACTCTTTAAGGTGTCAGGGAGGGAGAGGACTGGGGGGAATGGATCCAAGGTAGAGGAGGGGAGAGGTAGATTGGAGCTTAGGAAGAAGCTCTTCCCCAGGAGGGTGGTGAGAGCCTGGCACAGGTTGCCCAGGGAGGTGGTGGAAGCCTCATCCCCAGAGGCCAGGCTGGAGGTGGCTGTGAGCAACCTGCTGTGGTGTGAGCTGTCCCTGCCCATGGCTGGGGGTTGGAACTGGCTGGGCCTTGAGGTCCTTTCCAACCCTAACAACTCTATGATCCTAAGAACAACAAAACTGTGGGAGAGTCTGGAGAGCAGAGCTGGTGAGGAGCAGTGGAATGACCTTGGGGGGGGGAACACAACCACATCCTTGGGATGGCTTTGGGATGGGGAACAACCTTCTAAGGTCACCCCGGAGCTGTCCCCCTCCCCAGGGGTGTGCAGCAGCAGCATGCAGCTGGGGGGGGGGGGTGACATACTTGAGAGCTTCCTCCAGCCAGCAGCTGGATCATCTGCTGCATGAGCTGCTGCTGGGGGGTCCCACCCCCAGCTGGAGAGGCACTGGCCGGCGTGGAGGCGGAGGGAGCAGGGTTCTCCGGGGCTGTGCTTCCTCCCGAGGAGGATGGGGGCACTCGGGGCATGCCGAAGGAGCCCAGGCTGTGGAGGAAGGCAGAGGCACGCTCAGAAGCAAGCTGGCAGCTGGGCAGCCTCTGCCAGGCTGGCCCACAGCGTGGCACAGCTCTGTCAGCTGCCTTTGGCGTCCTAGTGTGAGGCTAAGAGAAGGAACCCCGGAGGCTGGAGCTTCTCGCCGGAGAGCAGGAGGCCCTGAGGGCTGCGGCAGACCCAGCCTGCTGCCTCTGCACCTCTCTGCTGCTCTCCACAGGGAAAACTCTTGGGCTCAGCCAATGGCAAAGAGGGCAAATCAAAGACTGGGGAGGGCCCAAGTGGTTTGCAAAGCTCTTCTCCAAAAGAGAAAAGGGTCAAGGACTTGCCACGTGGAAGCAGAACCCAGCAGGGGCTCAGAGGCACAGCAGTGCCCATGGCAGCGGTCTGGAGCTAGAGCAGTGGAGGTTGGACAGCAGAAGGGTTGGGGGGACCCTGGGACTGGCTGCCCAGGGATGGTGGTGGAGGTCCCATCCCTGGAGACACCCAAGGTGAGGCTTGCTGGGGCTCTGAGCTACCCAATGGGGATGGCCCTGCTGAGGGCAGGGGGCTTGGACTGGATGAGCTCTGAAGGTCCCTCCCCACCCAAAGCACTCTGTGATTCCATCAGAGAGGGCCCTAAGCCTGCTGAGCTGCCAGCCTGGCTGCCTGCTGGTGCCAGTTCTGCCTGCTGGCCCACCCTGGAGCCCTCCTTACCTTGGCACTAGTCCTGGGGCCTCTGTCTGCAGTGTCTGGAGGCCCTGCTGGATCTGGAGCAGGGCCTGCATGGCGCGGGGGTTGGTGAGGATGGACAGGGAGTCTGGGTTCTGCATCTGGGGACAACAGCAAAGAGGCCTGGTGATGCCAACCAGCCACAGCTTTGGTGGCCACAGAGCCACCAGCCCTCAGCCAGCCACAGCTTTGGTGGCCACAGAGCCACCAGCCCTCAGCCAGCCACAGCTTTGGTGGCCACAGAGCCACCAGCCCTTGATCCAAGCTGCACAGAGCTGTGCCTCTCACCCCACAGTCATGCAGAACCTGACAGCCTGGTTCCTCAGAGAACCTCAGAGCCACTCAAGAGAGCTTAGTTCAGATCCCCTGGAGGATCCAGGAGAATCCCAGCAGCAGTGTGGGGAAGCCTTTGGGACCTGTGGCCTCCTTGAGCTGTCCAGCCAGGGGCTTTGTGCAGCTGAACCAGTTGTGAAGTCCACCTCTGGGTCTCTTGGACTACTTCACTGAGGTTGCCTCCCTTAGCCCAGCTCTGCCTCCCCTAGCCCAGCTCTGCCTCCCCTAGCCCAGCTCTGCCTCTCTCTCCTCCTTTCCCAGGCCAAACCCCCACAAGCCCATCCTGGTCCACTTGGCCAAGCAGCCAAGCCCCTCCCTTTGCTCTGGAGGATGGAGAAGCTCTGGAAGAAGGCAGAGCTGAGAGCAGCACAGGGCCAGGCAGGGGCCTTTACCTGCTGCAGGAAGACAGGGAGCTGAAGGCGAAGCTGTTCCTGAAGCTGTGGGTTCCCAGCAAAGAGAGGAACATTCACCATGATCTAGCAGGAGACAGCACAGGCAGGGGAGGGTCAGGGAGGGACTCTTCACCCTTACTAAAGCCACCACCACGCCACTCATGCTCCTGACTCCCTCCCTGGGCTTCCCACACCTTCCCTTGCCAACAAGGACTGAAATGGGGCAGCTCAGCTCCTGGCAGCAACGTTGGAACAGAGGCCACTTGGCCAGGGGCTGCCCCCCCAGGTCCCTCTGAAAGCTTCAGCTGGTGGCAGAGGCTCTGCTAAGGCCAAGGGCTGAGTGCTGAGGCTGCCTTGGAGCTACCAAGAAGCACAACCCAAACTGCCCCCAGTCACTCAGCTCTCTGCTTGCTGCCAGAGGAAGCTCTGCAGAAGCAGAGAGAGAGGCAGGAGGTGCTCAGGGCCTTGCCTGGCAGGAGGAGACAACCTGGCAAGGCTGTTACCTGTGCTGCAAAGTCAGGGTTCTGGGCAAGAGTCTGCATCATGCTCCTCATGTAAGGGGCAGAGATCATATTCTGCATCAGCTGGGGGTTTTCAGAGATCTGCTGCAGCAGGCCTTGCATCTCTGGGCTGTTAAACATCCCTGCAGGGCACAGAGGACACAGGGAGCCCCTCCCAGGCCTGAGCACCGCTGCAAGCCCCAAAGCGCAACAGAACTGCAGGGTCCTGACCGCGTCCCCCGGGGCAGCAGCTGCAGCCAGGGCAGACCCCAAGGAACAACCCCCCCAGAGGAAGCCAGGCCAGGAGTAACCCAACCCTGCTGGAGCTGCTAACCCTAACCCAACCCTCCTCCTCCTTCCTCCCTCCTCCTCCTCTTTCTTCCCTCCTCCACCCCCTCCCTCCCTTCTCCTCCCCCATCCTTCCTCCTTCTTCCTCCCTCCCTCCCTCCTCCCCCATCCCTCCTCTTCCCCCATCCCTCCCTCCTCCCCCATCCCTCCCTCCTCCCCCATCCCTCCTTCCTCCTCCCTCCTCCTCCTCCCCCATCCCTCCTTCCTCCTCCCTCCTCCTCCCCCATCCCTCCTTCCTCCTCCCTCCTCCTCCTCCCCCATCCCTCCTTCCTCCTCCCTCCTCCTCCTCCCCCATCCCTCCTTCCTCCTCCCTCCTCCCCCATCCCTCCCTCCTCCTCCCTCCTCCTCCTCCCCCATCCCTCCTTCCTCCTCCCTCCTCCCCCATCCCTCCCTCCTCCTCCTCCCCCATCCCTCCCTCCTCCTCCTCCCCCATCCCTCCCTCCTCCTCCTCCCCATCCCTCCCTCCTCCTCCTCCCCCATCCCTCCCTCCTCCTCCTCCCCCATCCCTCCCTCCTCCTCCTCCCCCATCCCTCCCTCCTCCTCCTCCCCCATCCCTCCCTCCTCCTCCTCCTCCATCCCTCCCTCCTCCTCCTTCCCCATCCCTCCCTCCTCCCCCCTCCTCCCTCCCTCCTCCTCCATCCCTCCCTCCTCCCCCCTCCCCCATCCCTCCTTCCTCCTCCCTCCTCCTCCTCCCCCATCCCTCCCTCCTCCCCCCTCCTCCCTCCCTCCTCCTCCATCCCTCCCTCCCTCCTCCCCCCTCCTCCCTCCCTCCTCCTCCATCCCTCCCTCTTCCTCCTCCCTCATCCCTCCCTCCTTCCCCATCCCTCCCTCCTCCCCCATCCCTCCCTCCTCCTCCTCCCCCATCCCTCCCTCCTCCCCCATCCCTCCCTCCTCCCTTACCAGCCCCGATGCTGGCAGCGTTCAGCCCGAAGGGGTTGGACACGGTGGGGGTGCTCTGGGTGGGGGCTGAGCCTGTGCCCCCCTCACTGCTGGGTGCCTGGCTCTGGGAAGCAGGGGGGGTAGGGCTCCAGGGGTTGGGCAGGGGCTCTCTGTTCTCCGTCCTCAGAGGCTGGGAGCTGGAGCTCTCCGAGTTCCCAGTCAAGGAAGAGAAAGGGTTGTTGCCAAACTGGGGAGGGGGGAGGAGAAAAGAAGAAGGGGGCTGTCACCACTCAGCCCCAGCAGAGCACACAGAGGAGCTGGGGAATGGCTGAGCACAGCCATCCAGGGCCAGGATTTGCTCAGAGAGTCATGGAATCAGTTGGGTTGGGAAGGACCTTGAAGATCATCCAGTTCCAAGCCCCCTGCCATGGGCTTTGCCCATGGCAGGGGGCTTGGAACTGGATGATCTTCAAGCTTCCACTTTCCTAGGTTGCTCAAGGCCTCATCCATGACCCCCCCTTGAGACCCCCTGAGAAACCCAGCCCCAACACCACACCTTGCTTAGGGCCCTGAGCAACATGAGCTAGGCTGGAGTGAGGTGGAGCTTGGTCTCTCCTCTCTAGTCTCAGGTGATGGGAGAGGAAATGGCCTGAAATGGCCCCAGGGGAAGGCTTAGGCTGGAGATCAGGGGGAAAAAACTCTTCTGCCCTGCAAGAGTGGGGAGGGATTGGAAGAGGCTGCCCAGGGAGGTGGTCCAGGGAGGAGTCTCCATCCCTGGGGGTGTCCAAGAAACCTGTGGCACTTTGGGGCCAGGGCTTTGGTGGCCGCGGTGGCGTCGGCTTGCACTCCCCAGCACCTCAAGAGGCCTCTTCCAACCCCACCAGTTCCATGATCCCATGAAAGACACCTTGGCCAAGCCCTCCTCACCCCCAGGATGCTTTCTCTCCCCCTTTCAGGGCAGCCCAGGCACTACCTGCTCCCTGGCTGCACTGAACATGGGCTCCTGGATGTCTGTGTACATCCTGCGCAGGGCGTTGTAGCCTCCGGGGATGCTCTCCAGGTTGCTCAGGGCCCTGTCCTGGTTCCTCATCATCTCCTGCATCATGGCAGGGTTCCGAGCCAGCTCCATCGTCTGAGAGAGAGGGGAAGACAGGGGAAGCTCAGCCCTGTGCCTCCCATGGAAGAGGAAGGGGAGATCAAGAGGCCAGGCACAG
Source organism: Dryobates pubescens (assembly GCF_014839835.1). NCBI lineage: Eukaryota > Metazoa > Chordata > Aves > Piciformes > Picidae > Dryobates > Dryobates pubescens. The sequence continues at coordinate 34,795 of NW_026530786.1, forward strand.
CCCAGAGGCCTTGCGGCAGTGCGAGCAGCTGAGCGCAGCAGGAGTTAAATGGCAGCTCCCAGGGAGCAGAGGTCACTGATCCCATCCCTGAGCCCAGGATCCTGCCTCCTCCCACCCCTGAGCCATCCCTGATCCCATCCCTGAGCCCAGGATCCTGCCTCCTCCCACCCCTGAGCCCAGGATCCTACCTCCTCCCCTCCCTGAGCCATCCCTGATCCTATCCCTGAGCCCAGGATCCTGCCTCCTCCCACCCCTGAGCCCAGGATCCTGCCTCCTCCCACCCCTGAGCCCAGGATCCTGCCTCCTCCCACCCCTGAGCCCAGGATCCTGCCTCCTCCCACCCCTGAGCCCAGGATCCTGCCTCCTCCCACCCCTGAGCCCAGGATCCTACCTCCTCCCCTCCCTGAGCCATCCCTGATCCTATCCCTGAGCCCAGGATCCTGCCTCCTCCCCTCCCTGAGCCATCCCTGATCCCGCCCCTGAGCCCAGGATCCTGCCTCCTCCCACCCCTGAGCCATCACTGATCCCACCCCTGAGCCCAGGATCCTGCCTCTTCCCCTCCCCCACCTCTCTGAGCCCAGAATCCTGCCTCCTCCCCTCCCTGAGCCATCACTGATGCCCTCCCTGCTCCATCCCTGAGCCCAGGATCCTGCCTCCTCCCCTCCCTGCTCCATCCCTGAGCCCAGGATCCTGCCTCCTCCCCTCCCTGCTCCATCCCTGAGCCCAGGATCCTGCCTCCTCCCCTCCCTGCTCCATCCCTGAGCCCAGGATCCTGCCTCCTCCCCTCCCTGCTCCATCCCTGCTCCCCTCCCTGAGCCCAGCATCCCAGCACTCAGAGCTCTCTGGGATTCACAAGCTGCCTCTGGGAGAGCAGACAGCAAAGCTGGCCCCCAAAGATGCTCCCCAAGAGGCCCTCCAGAGGCCCTGACTCACCTGCCTCATGAGCTCTGGGTTATTCAGCATGTGGCTTATCTCAGGGTTCCTCTCCATCAGCTGCTGCATCTGGGGGTTGGCCATGATCATCTGTCTCATCAGGTCAGGGTTAGACATCATGTTCTGCACCAAAGGGTTCTCCATGATCTGAGAAAGCATTTCTGGGTTGGACATCAGCTGCCTCTGCATCTGCTGCTGGAGCTCCATGAAGTTGGCAGAGCCCATGCCGAGGTTCCCCAGCCCGGTGATGCCACCGAAGCCAGCTGGAGAGGGAACAACAGGAGAGGGGGAGAGAGAGAGAGAGAGAGAGGAGTGAGTCAGGCTGTGGGCAGCTGCCAGAAGAGGACAACTGCAGCAAGCTGAACCATGCCCACACTCAGCTAGGGCTATCCCCCCCCCCCAACTCCTACAGCAGCCAGCTCTGAGCAGGGTACCCCCCACAGATCCTTCGAGGGGAGAGGCCTGGTGTTCTCCTGAGCAGGAAAGCCGGTGCAGGGGGCTTGGTGTAAGCCTAGGGAAGTCTCCCTTGGCGTGGTGTGGCAGCTCCTCACTTACACAGGATGGATGTTGCACTGTTAGGGCCTCCATCTCCAGGCCCTCCTCCTCCTCCTCCTCCCATGGTCCCCGAGCCGCTGCTGCGCCTGCTGCCGCTGCCTGCCTCCGGCGCGGCGCCGCTGGATGTGGAGGGCTGGGAGGGGGCAGCAGGAGAGGAGGGGTTTGCAGTGGGGGCAGAAGCAGCATTGGGGGCAGAAGCAGCAGATGTGGAGTCTTGGACCCTGCAAAGAAGCAGAAACAACCCCAAAAACCCCTAAATTGAAGTCCTGGGTGGGGGAAGCACAGGAGGCTGCACCCTGCGCCCGGCCAAGCCCTCCCTTGGCTCCTGCTGTGCCACTGCCACCTGCTCCCAGCTCAGGGAATCCCAGGATGGGTTGGGTTGGAAGGGATCCTGAAGATCCATCTTGCTCCAAGCCCCATGGCCTGGTTTGGGTTTGTTGTTGGGGTTCCCCCCACCTCCACTCTCATTCTAGGAGGCTCAAAGCTGAAGGCCCCAGGTCCCCTTGGCAGCCACCTGCTGCTGCAACCCAGGCGGCAGCAGCAAAGAGGGAGGCAGAGCCCTGGAGGGGAAAACAAAGAGGAAGCTGAACAGAAAAGGAAGAAGGAAGCAGGAGAAAGGTCACTTGGGTGCAGGAGCAGGCTGGGGTGTCTTCCCCAAGCACTTATCTGGGGCTAAGAGCAGGGAGAGGAAGGACAGAACCTGAGCAAGCCAGGACAGCTCTGTCGTTTACCCTTTGAAATGGGTCACAGGTTGTGAGCTTTGCAGTGGAGACAAAAGGTAAACAGCAGCAGCAGGGCTGCCTGGGGGGCAGCATCCAGAGAGAGGCCTCCTGCAGGAGCTGACAATGCCCACCCTGGGCTTTTGTCACAAATAAAAGGGAGGGGTGAAAAGAAAAACCCAACCCCAACCCCAAAGCAGCAAAGGCAGCACCGAGCCGGGCCCAGGCTGCCAGGCAGCACCCCCAGGGGCCAGCAGAGCTGCACAAAAGCACACAGCCCCAGCAGGCTGCAGCAGGGGGCCCAAAAGAAAGCTTCTGGAGGTGGTTTTGGACAGCAGCAAGATGTGGCTGCTGCTGGAGTTCCAGCTGCCAGGGAAGCCTCTGTGGCCCCCACGCTCCCCAAGCCTCAGCTGTGACACCAAGGCAAGGCTGCAGGGCCCTGGGGTCAATCCTGAACCTTTTCTCAGGCTGAGGGACACGAGGGAGCCACAGCCAAATCAGGAGCTCCCACACACCTCCCCCTCCCCCTGCCCACAGGAGCACCACAGGTGCCCCCACAGGAGCACCTCTGCCCCTGCCCTGTGGCTCACACTCTGCACGCATGGCCTTGGCACCCAGGAGCTGGGCAGGGGCTGAGGGCAGAGTCTGGGACAGAAAGTGAAAGAGAATCTGAGCCTTGGCTTCAGCTGGAGCTCACTGGGAGCCAACCCTGTTAATAGGAACTGATCTTTGGCAGCCCTGAGCCAGCAAGGTGCCCTCCTGGCAAAGGAGGCCCCCAGGGGGCTGCTGGGGGCAGGCAGTGTGGGCAGCAGGGCAAGGGAGGCTCTGCTGCCCCTCTGCTCTCTGCCCTCCTGAGGGCAGCTCTGGAGGGCTGGGGCCAGGGCTGGGCTCCCCCTCCCCACTTGCAGAAGGGAGAGTCCAGGGCAGGCTGGGAAGGTGCTGAGGGGACCTGGAGCAAAGGCTGAGAGCAGCCCCAGAGGGCATCTGAGCAATGCTCAGCAAGAGCTAAAGGCTGGGGGGCAAGAGGCTGGGGCTGGCATCTGCTCAGTGGTGCCCAGGGCCAGGCCAAGGGGCAAAGGGCACAAAGTGGAGCCCAGGAGACTGCAGCTGAGCAGGCAGAGAAAGTTGTTTGGTGTGAGGCTGCTGGAGGCCTGGAGCAGGCTGAGCCCAGAGAGGTTGTGGAGAGCTTCCAACCCCCCCTGGGCATTGTGCCCCCCTGGGCAAGCTGCTGGGGGAGCCCTGCTGGAGCAGGGGATGATGCAGGAGATGCTCTCCAGGGGTCCCTTCCCACCCCTCCACGCTGGGCTTGGGGGATCCTGTCAGCACTAGTGCCAACATTCAGGGGGTTCTCTCAAGGCTACCAAATCAAAAGAGGCAAAGCCACAGCCCTGAGTTGTGTTACAGAAGAGCCAAACCCCCCCTCAGGTGCTTCACACAACCCTCCAGAGCTGTGTGACCCCAGGAAAAGGCAGGACAAGGGACAAAGCCACAGCAGCACAGCAGGGAGAGATCCTGGGCTGAGCACCCCTGCTGCTGGATCCACACAGGCCCCAAACCCAGCACTCAGCCTCACACACATCCCTGGCAGGGCACAAATGTTCCCCCTCCATTTGCTGACATCATTCCCCCCCTCCAAAATCCTCCTTTTCACCCCAAAATGGAACCGTTTCCTTACTTCTGTGGAGTCTTAATGACCAAGTGCACAGTCAGCCCATCTTTGATCCCATGTTGGTTCAAGGTGTCTCCATCCTTCAGGATCTTCCCAGCAAAGATCAGAACCAGCTGATCCTGTTTGGCTTTAAACCTCCTGGAAATCTCTTCTTTGAACTGGAAAAGAGAGGAGGGGGGGGAGAAAAAAAAAGCCCCAACCCAAACAAAAAAAACAAACACAACACAAAACCCCAAACAAAGCATTTTTCAACCACAGAGCAGAGAGGTAAAGCTCACACTCCTCACAGCCACCCTGCAAACAGAGCCAAGCTGCTGCAGCCCCCCCAGAGCCAAGCTCCTGCAGCCCCCCCAGCTCAGCCAAGCTCCTGCAGCCCCCCCAGAGCCAAGCTCCTGCAGCCCCCCCAGCTCAGCCAAGCTCCTGCAGCCCCCCCAGCTCAGCCAAGCTCCTGTAGCACCCCCCAGCTCAGCCAAGCTGCTGCAGCCCCCCCCAGAGCCAAGCTCCTGCAGCCCCCCCCAGAGCCAAGCTCCTGCAGCCCCCCCCCCAGAGCCAAGCTCCTGCAGCCCCCCCCCGAGCCAAGCTCCTGCAGCCCCCCCCAGAGCCAAGCTCCTGCAGCCCCCCCCCAGAGCCAAGCTCCTGCAGCCCCCCCCCCAGAGCCAAGCTCCTGCAGCCCCCCCCAGAGCCAAGCTCCTGCAGCCCCCCCCCCAGAGCCAAGCTCCTGCAGCACCCCCCAGAGCCAAGCTCCTGCAGCCCCCCGCCAGAGCCAAGCTCCTGCAGCCCCCCCCCCAGAGCCAAGCTCCTGCAGCCCCCCCCCAGAGCCAAGCTCCTGCAGCCCCCCCCCAGAGCCAAGCTCCTGCAGCCCCCCCCCCAGAGCCAAGCTCCTGCAGCCCCCCCCAGAGCCAAGCTCCTGCAGCCCCCCCCCAGAGCCAAGCTCCTGCAGCCCCCCCCCCAGAGCCAAGCTCCTGCAGCACCCCCCAGAGCCAAGCTCCTGCAGCCCCCCCCCAAGCCAAGCTCCTGCAGCCCCCCCCCAGAGCCAAGCTCCTGCAGCCCCCCCCAGCTCAGCCAAGCTCCTGCAGCCCCCCAGCTCAGCCAAGCTCCTGCAGCCCCCCCCCCCAGAGCCAAGCTCCTGCAGCCCCCCCAGCTCAGCCAAGCTCCTGCAGCGCCCCCCCAGAGCCAAGCTCCTGCAGCCCCCCCCAGAGCCAAGCTCCTGCAGCCCCCCCAGCTCAGCCAAGCTCCTGCAGCCCCCCCCCAGAGCCAAGCTCCTGCAGCCCCCCCCCAGAGCCAAGCTCCTGCAGCCCCCCCAGCTCAGCCAAGCTCCTGCAGCCCCCCCAGCTCAGCCAAGCTCCTGCAGCCCCCCCCAGCTCAGCCTCCTCTTGCTGAGGTGTTGAAGCCCAAACCAAAATGCCAAGACAGGCAACCTCTGCACATTAAAGTGTGGAGCAGAGCTCAGCTGGGGCAGAGGAATCAGCTCAGGAGGAGCTGAAGGGCTCCAAAGCCTTCACGTGTGTCCCTCAGCTCTAATCCAAACACCTCATTTATCCTCCCAGTGACTGAACTGGTTTGGGCTCTGCTCATCTGATAGCTGCTTGATTTCCTGAGGAGGAAGCCCCAAGCCTGAGTTAATAGAGGCCAGAGCTCAGTGGAAAAGGCAGCAAGGCTTTAGCAGCCAATAGCAGTAAACTAGGTCTCCTCCAGCTCCTATTTCAGCAGCTCAATTCCCCAGGAGCCAGCCACAGGACACAGACAGCTCTGCCTCGGCTCTGGGGTGGCTTGGGATCAACACCTGCCAGCAAGAGTGGCCTTGCTGGGGCATTCCCAAATGGAGCTGCCAGGGGTGGGAAAGGTTGGCTTTAGGAAGCTGAAAACTCCAGGGAATTCAGAGGGGCAAGGGAAAAAAAAAAACCACCTCAGAGGAGCTCCTCCCAGCAGCAGCCTCACAAACAAGGCCTGGGAGGTGCAGGACTGAACCACAACACAGCCCAGGTCACCCTGGCCACCGACCTTCCAGCCAGCCCTTAACAGCCCTCAACACCTCAGCAGGAGGAGAAACTTCTTTGGCTGCTGCAGGCCTGGAGCAGGCTGCCCACAGAAGCTGTGGAGTCTCCTTCTCTGGATGTGTCCCTGTGTGACCTGCCCTGGGTGGTCCTGCTCTGCTTGGATGAGAGATGACCTCTGGAGGTCCTTTCCCACTCTCCTGTGATCCCACTTGGCCCAACAGGCTCTCAAGAGCTGACTGGGAAGGAGCAGGAAGGCCACAGGTCCCACAGCCCCTGCCTCACCCCACAGCTCTGCTTCCCAGAGCTCTCCATCATGGAAAGGCCTCCAAGCTCAGGGAGTCCAAACATCAACCCAAGAGCACCATGGCCATTAAACCATGTCCCCAGATGCCACCTCCAGAGGTTTGGTTAACACCCCCAGGGCTGGTGACTCCACCACCTCCCTGGGCAGCCTCTTCCAGTGCCTGACCACTGCAGCCTCCTGCCCTACAGCCCAGACCACAGCAAGCCAAGAAGCCAAGAGCCATGCTGGAGGCAGCTTGTCCCAGTGGGCACAGCCTGAGCCAGCCAAACTCCAGCCCCCTTCTGCCTGCTCCACACCACCCTGCCCTGTCCCCTTCCCTCCCCAGTTTCTCTCCTGTCCCCCCAGGGATCTGCTTCCCAGTGTCCACCCCACAACACCCAGCTGCTTCCCCCCCTTCACACTCATCCTGCTCTGCCCCCCCTGCCCAGAGCCATCCTCTCCCCATGGCCTCCCAGGACCAGCCACCCAAGGAACACCTTCCCTGCTGTTCCTTCTGCAGCCCCCAGCCCCTCACCCTGATCCTTCCCATCCCTCTCCCCACAGCCACCACCCAACCCAGAGCTCCCCTTCCCAATGCCCTGCTCTCCATCACCATCTTCCCCCTCCCACCCCAGGACTGTCCCCACCCCTACTGTCAGCTCCCCACTCCCCCCAGGCACCTGCCATCCATCACCCAGCTCTCCCACTTCCCTCCAAGCCTGGCTCCAGCAAGGCCCCAAAGCCCAGGGGTGCCCCCACCAGCTCCCCTCTAACTGAACCAGGTCTCCAAACATCCTCCCAAGCCTCTCTAAGCCCTCACCTCCAACCCCAAGCCCTGTCCCCCACTTCTCAGAGCCCCCAGCTCCCTCTCTCCCCCTTTAAAGTCATCCTCCCCCCTCCTCCAAGCCAGCTCCCTCCCCAAAAAAACTCCTACCCTGAGCTCCTCAGCCTGGAACCCCCCAGAAGCAGCCTTCTCAGCTCCTTTCAGCCCCTCACCCCCAAAACCAGCCCTCCAGCAACTCCCCTCAATCCCTCACCCCCAAATCAGCCTCCCAAGCTTTCCTCAGTCCCTCAACCCTAAACCAGCTCCCCATAGACCCTCTGCCCTAAACCAGCCCCCACTAGCTCCCCATAGACCCTCTGCCCTAAACCAGCCCCCACCAGCTCCCCTCAGTCCCTCAACCCTAAACCAGCTCCCCTCAGTCCCTCTGCCCTAAACCAGCCCCCACCAGCTCCCCTCTGTCCCTCATCCCCAAACCAGCCTCTGAAGCTCCCTTCAGTCCCTCTGCCCTAAACCAGCCCCCACCAGCTCCCCACAGACCCTCTGCCCTAAACCAGCCCCCACCAGCTCCCCTCTGTCCCTCAGCCCCAAACCAGCCTCTGAAGCTCCCTTCAGTCCCTCTGCCCTAAACCAGCCCCCACCAGCTCCCCACAGACCCTCTGCCCTAAACCAGCCCCCACCAGCTCCCCATAGACCCTCTGCCCTAAACCAGCCCCCACCAGCTCCCCTCTGTCCCTCAGCCCCAAACCAGCCCCCACCAGCTCCCCATAGAGCCGCTGCCCTAAACCATCTCCCCCACCTCAATCCCTCCCTCCCAAATCAGCCTCCCAACCTTTCCTCAGCCCCTCAACCAGCCCCCCCCCGCCCCAGCTCCCTCCAGCCCCCCAACCTTCAGCCAGCTCCCCCCAGCCCCTTACCCCTGAGCAAGGCCTCAGTGGGCTCACCCCCACGCCAGCCACCTCCGGCTGCCTTCAGCCCCTCACCCCCGAATCAGTCCTCCCCTCACCCCCACAACCATTCCCCTCCTCATCTCTCTTCACCCCAAAACCATTCCGCACCCCTCCCCCCCCCCCAGCGCCGCCGCCGCCTCCTCCAGGCCCCTCAGGCCCTCTCCCGCCCCCACCTCGCGCACGGAGGCGCCGTCCGCGATGACGATCTCCTCCTTGTCCTTGGGGGTCTTCACCGTGACGCGGATCACAGCTCCACCGGGAGCAGCCAGCCCGGCCTCGCCTTCCCCGCCGGGGCCGGGCCCGCCGCCGCCGCCGCCGCCGCCGCTCGGCTCCGCCATCTTTGCCGCCCGCCCCGCCAAGCCCGGGCCGCTTACCAGAGAAAGGCGGCGCGCGCCCGCCGACGCGAGAGCGGCGCCCCGGCCCTCCTCCACCCGCCCCCGCCCCGCGCCGCAGCCCCGCCGCTATCTCCACCCGGCGGCCCGGCGGGGGAATTGCAGCGCCGGGCGAACCGCGGGGCGGGGGGAGCCTGAAAGCGGGGAGGGGGGCGGGGTGGGGGGTGGGTTAAAGGGGCGGTAGGATGGGGACAAAACCGCGGGCAGCTCCGGCGGCACCGTCTGCGCCACCGGCGTGCCCGGGAGCCCCATGGGAGCCCCTGCTTGGGAGCCCCATGGGAGCCCCTGCTTGGGAGCCCCTGCTTGGGAGCCCCATGGGAGCCCCTGCTTGGGAGCCCCTGCTGGTCTATCCTGTACCCGGGTCCTTCCTGCAGCCCCTTCGTGACCCGGGTCCGTCCTGCGCCCCTCTTACTAGCTGGCCCCAGCACGGATCCCCCCTGGGGTGGGTGCTGGACCAAGCCCCCCGGGGGCGGGTGTTGGACCAAGCTCGCTCGGGGGTGGGTGCTGGATTAAACCCCCCCGGGGGTGGGCGCTGAACCAACCCCCCCGGGGTTAGGAGCTGGACCAAGCCCCACCGTGGGGGGGCTCTGAACCAAACCCCCCCCGGGGATGGGTGCTGGGCCAAGCCCCGGGAAGGGGTCCTTGGCTGGCGGGGGGGGGCTAGGGGGCAGCAGGCCGGGCTGGCGCCTCCCCGGCACAGGGACTGCAACTCCCAGCATGCTCCGCGCCCGGGCCGCCGGTAGAGGCCTGCTCGCGCCGGGCGCGCGGGGGGAGGGGGCGGCCGCGGCCATGCTGCGCCCCAAGGCCTTGACGCAGGTGCTGAGCCAGGCCAACACCGGCGGGGTCCAGAGCACCCTGTGAGTAAGGGGCTGGGGGTGGGGGGAGGGGCGAGGGGAGGCTGCGGGCTGCCTGCTACAGGGTAATAAAACCCTGCCGGGGAAAGCTTTCTGGCCCCCAGCCCTGCCTTGGGTCCTGGGGCCGGGCAGGGGGCTGGGGCTGGGCAGGGTGCTGAGGCCACCCACTGTACGTGCTGCGTGGTGCTGGTGTGTGCACAGTGCCAAGGCCGTGCACGGTGCCAGGACCCACTCAGGATGGGGCTACCTCCGAGCCTCCCGGCACTGAAGCCCCCTCCACACCTCTGCCCGAATCCCCTGGGGCACACTCGGTGCTGAGCTGGGGCTGGGCCCTGCTCTGCACCCCCTGCGATGGGGTCTGCTGCCCCTTCTGGGCTTAGAGACACCCATTTGTGTGTTCCCCCTCTCCTTTCCAGGCTCCTGAACAACGAGGGGTCCCTGCTTGCCTACTCAGGCTATGGGGACACCGATGCCAGGGTCACTGCTGCCATTGCCAGCAACATCTGGGTGGCCTATGACAAGAATGGGCACCAGGCCTTCAATGAGGACAACCTCAAATTCATCCTCATGGACTGCATGGTAGGTGGGGAAGGGTGGGGAGTGTTGCCCTCCCTTCCCTGGGCACCACAGTGGGCCTATGGGGGGGAGGGAGGGGGTCTCCCAGGCCCCTGCCCGTGCCAGGGGTGTGATGGGTGCTGTTTGTGCCCGAGCAGGAGGGCCGAGTGGCCATCACACGGGTGGCAAACCTGCTGCTCTGCATGTATGCCAAGGAGACAGTTGGATTTGGGATGCTGAAGGCCAAGGTAATGCTGGGGGGGGGGGGGGAGGGGGCTTGAGGGAGATGGTTGGGGGGGAAGCTGTGGACCCCACAGCTGTCCAGGGGTGGCAAAGAGCAGAGGAGGAGGATGAAGGAGGGAGTGGTGGAGGAAGCTGCCACGCCTGGCATGCCTCTTTCCTCTTTGTCCTCTGTGCCAACCCAGGCAGCTCTCTCTGCAGGCCTTTTGAAGGCTCTGAGATGAAGTGTGTCCCCCCCCCCCGTGACAGAAGGCTGTGGGTGGTGTGGGCACAGCTGGCACCGCTCACCCTGCTCTCCCCTCACAGGCACAGGCGCTGGTCCAGTACCTGGAGGAGCCTCTCACACAGGTGGCAGCATCCTGAGGGGCTCAGAGGTGTCACCATGCCAAGGCTGCCCCTGGAATGGGTGGGGGGTGCCCAGCCCTCTGTGGGCATCCCTGAGCTTGGTCCTGCTTTGTGGTCACCTTTGAAAATGGGGGGGGGGGGGGGAGGGGAAGGAGTGAAAAGAAAACCAAAAGTTGGGGGGGGAAATAAAAACCCTGCCTGGTGCTTGTGTCCTTTTGTGTCCCTGGGGGAGAAAATGAGGGGCTGGGGTGGGGAGCCTGTGCCCAGCTGGGCTGAGGGTGCCCTGGCAGCGCTGTCTGTGATGGGATGTGACCCTGGGAGGGCACGGGGCAGGAGCTGGTGGCAATGGGGACTGGGCACAGCAAAGCCAAGCCTCCCCCTGCACCCCCTGGGATGGTCACCCAACAGCCCAGTTGAGCAATGGCAGCCCTGGGTGGGGGGGAGGGGGGCGATGCCACGCCGGGTTGGGGTGGGGGAGGGCTGTTTCCCTTCCCCACTTTCCCCACTTCTCACACGATGGCAGCAGAGGCAAGCAAAGCACCTTGGCACCGGCTCGGAGCCGAGCTGGGCTCCTGCTGCTGCCCTCGGAGCCGAGCTGGGCTCCTGCTGCTGCCCTCGGAGCCGAGCTGGGCTCCTGCTGCTGCCCTCGGAGCCGAGCTGGGCTCCTGCTGCTGCCCTCGGAGCTCAGAGCCGAGCTGGGGCTTTGCTTCTGCCCTCGGAGCTCAGAGCCGAGCTGGAGCTCCTGCTGCTGCCCCCGGAGCTCAGAGCCGAGCTGGGGCTTCGCTTCTGCCCCCGGAGCTCAGAGCCGAGCTGGAGCTTCTGCTGCTGCCCTCGGAGTTCAGAGCCGAGCTGGGGCTTCTGCTGCTGCCCTCGGAGCTCGGAGCCGAGCTGGGGCTTTGCTTCTGCCCTCGGAGCTCAGAGCCGAGCTGGGGCTTTGCTTCTGCTCCCGGAGCTCAGAGCCGAGCTGGAGCTTCTGCTGCTGCCCTCAGAGCCGAGCTGGGGTTTTGCTTCTGCCCCCGGAGCTCAGAGCCGAGCTGGGGCTTTGCTTCTGCCCCCGGAGCTCAGAGCCGAGCTGGGGCTTCGCTTCTGCCCCCGGAGCTCAGAGCCGAGCTGGGGCTTTGCTTCTGCCCCCGGAGCTCAGAGCCGAGCTGGGGCTTCGCTTCTGCCCCCGGAGCTCAGAGCCGAGCTGGGGCTTTGCTTCTGCCCCCGGAGCTCAGAGCCGAGCTGGGGCTTTGCTTCTGCCCCCGGAGCTCAGAGCCGAGCTGGGGCTTCGCTTCTGCCCCCGGAGCTCAGAGCCGAGCTGGGGCTTCGCTTCTGCCCTCGGAGCTCAGAGCCGAGCTGGGGCTTCGCTTCTGCCCTCGGAGCTCAGAGCCGAGCTGGGGCTTTGCTTCTGCCCCCGGAGCTCAGAGCCGAGCTGGGGCTTTGCTTCTGCCCCCGGAGCTCAGAGCCGAGCTGGGGCTTTGCTTCTGCCCCCGAAGCTCAGAGCCGAGCTGGGGCTTCGCTTCTGCCCTCGGAGCTCAGAGCCGAGCTGGGGCTTCTGCGGCTGCCCTCGGAGCTCAGAGCCGAGCTGGGGCTTTGCTTCTGCCCCCGGAGCTCAGAGCCGAGCTGGAGCTTCTGCTTTTGTCCTCGGAGCTGTGCTGGAGCTTTGCTTCTTCCCTCGGGGCTGAGTTGGGGCTTCTGCTTCTGTCCTCTGAGCTGAGTTTGGGCTTCGACTTCTGCTTCTGCCCTCGGAGCCGAGTTGGAGCTTCTGCTTCTGCCCTCGGAGCCGAGTTGGAGCTTCTGCTTCTGCTCTCGAAGCCGAGCCGGGGCTCCTGCTTGTGCCGTCGGAGCTGGACTGAGGCTTCTGCTTCTGCCCTCGGAGCTGTGCTGGGGCTTTGTTTCTGCCCTTGGGGGCTGAGTTTGGACTTCTGCTTCTGTCCTCGGAGCTGAGCTGGGGCTTGGGCTCCTGCTTCAGCCTTCGGAGCTGGGGCTTGGGCTCCTGCTTCTGCCTTCGGAGCTGAGCTGGCGCTTCTGCGTCTGCCCCAAGCCTTTGCTGGCCTCAGCAGCCAGGACCGGGTCCTGGCTCCTCCTCCAGCCACCCCCGTGACGGTGCCAGGGGTGACATTTACCTGCCCAACCTGCGCTGCGACACTGGGTCCCACCCCTTGAGTCAACCCTCCGCCGCCAGCCTCGCCGGCGCTGCCCGGGACCCTGCTCGCTCCTCACCGGCTTCCGGGGCCCCTGCTGCCTCCCCTCCTGCCCTTGGCCCCAAGGCAACTTTGGCCCCCAGCATCTCCTGGCTCGGAACCTCTTGCAGCCCCTGCCACCCTGTGCCTTCTGCCCCAGGCTTTGCCCAGGAAGAAGGAAGCCCAGAGGAGGTGGCAGCCCCGGCGAGGGCAGCAGACATGGGCAGCGCCGAGGAGGATTACAACTTTGTCTTCAAGGGTGAGTCCTGGGCCGGGCCTGAAGCCCCCTCCCCAGAAAGGGGCTGCAGCAGATGGGTAGAGGCCAGGGCAGCTCCCTCAGGGCTGCTGTGTCCCAAGCTGGAATGTTGGTGACCAGCCCTGCAGCTCTGGGGTGTGCTGGGAGGTGGGAAGGGATCAAGGAGCCTTGGTTGTGGCTCAGGCTGCTGGCAAGGAGGTCCCCAGAGCGGTGCTCCAAGGAGCCTTGGTTGTGTCCCCAGCTCCCCAGAGCCATGCCCCAAGGAGCCTTGGTTGTGTCCCCAGCTCCCCAGAGCCATGCCCCAAGGAGCCTTGGTTGTGTCCCCAGCTCCCCAGAGCTATGCCCCAAGGAGCCTTGGTTGTGTCCCCAGCTCCCCAGAGCCGTGCCCCGAGGAGCCTTGGTTGTGTCCCCAGCTGCTGGCAAGGAGGTCCCCAGAGCTATGCCCCAAGGAGCCTTGGTTGTGTCCCCAGCTCCCCAGAGCCGTGCCCCAAGGAGCCTTGGTTGTGTCCCCAGCTGCTGGCAAGGAGGTCCCCAGAGCTATGCCCACCCTGGGGCTGCACACTTGGGGCACCAGGGGAATTGCTGCTGCAGAGACACCTGGGTCTGGTCCAGCTGAGGTCAGGAAGGATCATTTAGGGTCATGGTGATGTGTCCTGGGGCATCCTTGTCCTGAGCACCTCTGGTGGCCTTCCTTTGACCAACTTGCCAAAGCAATGAGCTTCTGGCTGGCCCAGCTGAGGTCAGGAAGGGTCATTTGGGGTCCTGGTGATGTGTCCTGGGCCATCCTCGTCTTGAGCACCTCTGGTGACCTTCCTTTGGCCACCCTGCCAAGGTGATGAGCTTCTGCCTGGTGCATCTCCCACCCCAGCATCTCTGGGGAGTTGTTGCTTAGCCCAGCTGAGGTTCAGGAAGGATGATTTGGGCTCTTGGTGATGTATCCTGGAGCATCCTTGTCCTGAGCACCTCTGGTGGCCTTCCTTTGACCACCCTGCCAAGGTGGTTGGCCCAGCTGAGGTCAGGAAGGATCATTTGGGCTCCTGCTGATGTGTCCTGGAGCATCCTTGTCCTGAGCACCTCTGGTGGCTTTCCTTTGGCCACCCTGCCAAGGTGGTTGGCCCAGCTGAAGTCAGGAAGGATCTTTTGGGCTCTTGGTGATGTATCCTGGAGCATCCTTGTCCTGAGCACCTCTGGTGGCCTTCCTTTGACCACCCTGCCAAGGTGGTTGGCCCAGCTGAGGTCAGGAAGGATCATTTGGGCTCCTGGTGATGTGTCCTGGAGCATCCTTGTCCTGAGCACCTCTGGTGGCTTTCCTTTGACCACCCTGCCAAGGTGGTTGGCCCAGCTGAGGTCAGGAAGGATCATTTGGGGTCGTCATGATGTGTCCTGGAGCATCCTTGTCCTGAGCCCCTCCGGTGGCCTTCCTTTGGCAGTGGTCCTCATCGGGGAGTCCGGGGTGGGCAAGACCAACCTCCTGTCTCGCTTCACCCGCAACGAGTTCAACCACGACAGCAGAACCACCATCGGGGTGGAGTTCTCCACCCGCACCCTGCTGCTGGGCGCCGCCGCCGTCAAGGCCCAGATCTGGGACACGGCCGGGCTGGAGCGCTACAGAGCCATCACCTCGGCGTAAGCACGGGGGGCTCGACCCCCCCCGACTCCCCAGGGACCCTTTGGTGATGGCCCCCCCCCCGCCCAGCTCCCCCAAAGACCCTTTGGTGATGCCCTCCCCCCTCCTCCCCTCCCGCAGCCCCCTAACGACCCTTTAGTGATGCCCTCCACCAGCTCCCCAAAGACCCTTTGGTGATGCCCTCCTCTCTCCCCCACCCCCTAAAGACCCTTTGGTGATGCCCTCCTCTCTCCCCCACCCCCTAAAGACCCTTTAGTGATGCCCTCCCCCCTCCTCCAGCCTCCTAGAGACCCTTTAGTGATGCCCTCCCCCCTCCTCCAGCCCCCCAAAGACCCTTTGGTGATGCCCTCCCCCCTCCCGCAGCCCCCTAACGACCCTTTAGTGATGCCCTCCACCAGCTCCCTAAAGACCCTTTGGTGATGCCCTCCTCTCTCCCCCACCCCCTAAAGACCCTTTAGTGATGCCCTCCCCCCTCCTCCAGCCTCCTAGAGACCCTTTAGTGATGCCCTCCCCCCTCCTCCAGCCCCCCAAAGACCCTTTGGTGATGCCCTCCCCCCTCCCCCCCTCCCGCAGCCCCCTAACGACCCTTTAGTGATGCCCTCCACCAGCTCCCCAAAGACCCTTTGGTGATGTCCTCCCCCCTCCTCCAGCCCCCCAAAGACCCTTTGGTGATGCCCTCCCCCCTCCTCCAGCCCCCCAAAGACCCTTTGGTGATGCCCTCCCCCCCTCCTCCAGCCTCCTAGAGACCCTTTGGTGATGCCCTCCTCTCTCGCCCACCCCCTAAAGACCCTTTGGTGATGCCCTCCCCCCTCCACCATCCCCCTAAAGACCCTTTAGTGATGCCCTCCCCCCTCTCCCAGCCCCCCAAAGACCCTTTGGTGATGCCTTCCTCTCTCCCCCACCCCCTAAAGACCCTTTGGTGATGCCCTCCCCCCTCCACCAGCCCCCTAACAACCCTTTGGTGATGCTCTCCCCCCTCCCCCAGCTCCCCAAAGACCCTTTGGTGATCCCCTCCCCCAGAACCCCCTAACGATTTGGTGATCCCCTCCCCCAGCCCCCTAAAGACCCTTTGGTTCTTGGGGTGGGGGGTGTGTGTGTCTCCTCAAGCCTGGCTGGATGGTTCTGTGATGATTCTGTGCCTGGGGGGGGGGGGGGGTTGGGGGTTTGCTGCTCTCCTCCCAGGTACTACCGGGGGGCCGTGGGGGCCTTGGTGGTCTTCGACATCACCAAGCACCAGACCTACGACGTGGTGGAGCGCTGGCTGAAGGAGCTCTACGACCACGCCGAGGCCAACATCGTGGTCATGCTGGTGGGCAACAAGACTGACCTGGCCCAGGCCCGGGAGGTGCCCATGGAGGAGGCCAAAATGTTTGCAGGTGAAGGAGTTTGGCAGCTCTGGTGGCGGCAAACCGGAGAACCTCCCCTGGGGGAAAGGACCCGGAGCTGAGGTGGGCTCCAGGAAGCTCCAGGATGGAGCTGGTGGTCCTCAGCACCCCCCCTTCCCCCCGGGGTCTGCATGGCTTTGTTGGGAGGGGGTCTTCTCTCCTCTCCTCTCTGAACCTCTCCTCTCTGAACCTCTCCTCTCCTCTCCTCTCCTCACTTCTCCTCTCTGAACCTCTCCCCTCCTCACTTCTCCTCTCCCCTCCTCACTTCTCCTCTCCCCTCCTCACTTCTCCTCTCCCCTCCTCACTTCTCTCCTCTCCTCTCTGAACCTCTCCCCTCCTCACTTCTCCTCTCCCCTCCTCACTTCTCTCCTCTCCTCTCTGAACCTCTCCCCTCCTCACTTCTCCTCTCCTCTCCTCACTTCTCTCCTCTCCTCTCTGAACCTCTCCCCTCCTCACTTCTCCTCTCCCCTCCTCACTTCTCCTCTCCCCTCCTCACTTCTCCTCTCCCCTCCTCACTTCTCCTCTCCCCTCCTCACTTCTCCTCTCCCCTCCTCACTTCTCCTCTCCCCTCCTCACTTCTCCTCTCCCCTCCTCACTTCTCCTCTCCCCTCCTCACTTCTCCTCTCCCCTCCTCACTTCTCCTCTCCCCTCCTCACTTCTCCTCTCCCCTCCTCACTTCTCTCCTCTCCCCTCCTCACTTCTCTCCTCTCCTCTCTGAACCTCTCCCCTCCTCACTTCTCCTCTCCCCTCCTCACTTCTCCTCTCCCCTCCTCACTTCTCTCCTCTCCTCTCTGAACCTCTCCCCTCCTCACTTCTCCTCTCCTCTCCTCTCTGAACCTCTCCCCTCCTCACTTCTCCTCTCCCCTCCTCACTTCTCTCCTCTCCTCTCTGAACCTCTCCCCTCCTCACTTCTCTCTGAGCCTCTCCTCTCTCCTCTCTTTGCAGACAACAAAGGGCTGCTGTTTGTGGAGACCTCGGCGCTGGACTCCACTAACGTGGAGCAGGCTTTTGAGACCATCCTGAAGGGTACCAGCACTGGGGTGCAGCAGGGGCATCTTGGGGGGGTCCTTGCCCTACCTCTCAGGGTGTTTCCCCCCCTCTGCCCTGCTCCACCTGGGCTCTCTGGGGCTGGGTTTTTTTCGGTGTTGTCTTTCTGGCTGGTTTGGTTTCCACCCTTCCCTTCCCCTCCCCCCCGCCCCCTCCCCCGTGCTGGGCGTTTCACTCTCTGCACTCAGGGCTTTGTTCTCAGGGCACCTCCGGGCATCCCCAAAGCCCCCAGGGGCTCCTTCACTCCCTCTAATCCTTGGTGCCCCTTCCTGTTGTCCTGGGCTCCTGACTCAACACCTCCAGCACCCTGCTGAACCGGCCCTGGGCACCCTGCGAGGGGGTGTGGGCAGGGATGGAGTGGGGGTGGGGTTTGGGCAGGATGCTTGGCCAGGAGAACCTCCCTAGGAATGGGGGCAGTGGGGCAGGAGTGCTGTGCCGTGCCACGCTGTGCCATGCTGTGCCGTGCCACGCTGTGCCATGCTGTGCCACACTCCGCAGCACCAAGCCAGCCTGGCCCCAGCAAGCTGCCAGCCCCGGCGTGGGGTGAAGCCCTAAGCCCACGTTGGGCAAGAGGAAGTTGCCCAAGCTCAGGGTGTTCCCTGGGCACCGCCAGGATGTAACCCCGGGGGGGGGGGGTGCTGCTCCCTTTGCCACCCCTCTGCTGCCCACCGGGGAAAGGAGAAGCCACTTCCAGGGGGGCGCTGCAAAGCCTTTGAGGGAGCCTTGGCTGGCACTCAGCCCCCCCCCAGATCTCCCATCCCGGCACCTCCTCTTTTGCAGAGATCTTCCACAGGGTGCAGCAGCAGAAGCAGAGGAGCAGCCAAAGCCAGACGGTGCCACTCGGCGGTGCCAGCCTGGAGGTCGCGGCCCCGGCGCAGGCAGGGAGGCGTCCTTGCTGCGTGGCCCTCTGAGCTGGGTCACCACCCCTGGCACCTCCCCCCCGGGGACCCTCCCCCAGCCCTGGGACGTGCCAGGGGCGTAGAGCTGAGTCTGTCTCGGGGCCACCGGCACAGGCTGGTGCCACCTGTGGTGCCACCTCCGTCCTGGAGCTCTGGGGACTGGCAGCCTGGAGAGTGGTCAGAGGAGGAGAAGCAGCGGTGGGGGAAGCTCTTCTCTGTCTGCTTTCTGCATCACCCCCATCCCACCTCCACCTCCAGCTCCACCTCTCTCAGGGGACTGAGATACCCCCGAGGAGGTTCTGGCCAGCCAGGGGAACCTCTCTGGTTGCCTCAGGTCGTGGAGTGGCTCTCTTGGTGCCCCCCTGTGCCCCACCCTGGGGATATGGCTGTCCCCCACAGCTCTCCATCCCCACCAGGAGCTGCCCTGAGGCCACCCCAAGCCCTTAAGGAACAAAGTGGCTGCGCTCAGCCCACCTCTGGCTCCATCCCGACGGGAGGACCCGGTGGAGGTCCCTCCTGTCTGCACAGGGGGGTGGGGTTTGGTGCCAAGCCTGGTGCCAAGAGACCTGGGAGCAGCTCTGTGCCCACAGCCATTAAAGGACTTGGGTGCTCAGCTGGGTTCCTGCCTCTCTGTGTGATCCCATCCCTTGGTGCCCCCCTCCACCGCATCCCACACCCTGTGTGGCCACTCCAGCAGCCCAGCCTGATGCCATCACCTCCCTGCACCACCTCCCCCTCCTTCCCCAGCCCTCATCCCCCACACCTTCGGTGGTGTAGAAAGGGCTGCTTGGAAGTCCACCACTCCAAACCCTGCCTTGGTGCCAGCCATGTGCCCCCAGACCCCTCCAGAGATGAGAGAATTGCTGCTGGGGGGGAACAGGCTGCCCAGGGAGGTGGTGGTGGTGCCCCCATCCCCTGTGGGCACCGCACCTGGGGGCACGGTTTGGTGGGCACGGTGGTGCTGGGTTGCTGGTTGGGCTGGAGGGTCTGAGAGCTCCTTCCAACCTCCCATGGATTCTCCTCCTGGGCACCCAGCCCTGCAAGCCTCCAGCCCAGCTCCCGTTCTGGGGCCGTGCCCGGGGCCGTGCCCACCCCTGGTGGCCCTTTTCCTGCTTCGCTGAGGCCACCCCAATGCAACGCACCCCCAAAGCGCTGGGGGAAGCTCAGGGCGCTGAGCAGGGCGCTGAGCCCTTGCCCTGTGGAGCAGCCACATTCCTGCCCTTCCCTCCCTTCCCTTACCTGGCCCCCAGGTGAGCATCACCTGGGCGGTGATGGACAGCCCTGGGCACCAATGGGGGTGGAAGGGGAAGGGCTGTGGGCACCAATGAGTGCGGAAGGACCAACCCCTGCCAGGGGCTGGATGAGGTCCCGGAAATCCCAATTGTGCCAGCGGGAGTGGGGCTGCGGTGCCGGGCGAGATGCGGGGCAAGGACGAGGAGTTTGATTTCCTCTTCAAAGGTGAGGTCCCAGCCCCTGCTCCTGCCCCAGCTCCAGCCCCTGCTCCGGCTCCAGCTCCAGCCCTTGCCCCTGCCCCAGCTCCTGCTCCAGCTCCAGCCCCTGCCCCAGCTCCAGCCCCTGCCCCAGCTCCAGCCCCTGCTCCTGCCCCAGCTCCAGCCCCTGCTCCAGCTCCAGCCCTTGCCCCTGCCCCTGCTCCAGCTCCAGCCCCTGCTCCAGCCCCTGCTCCAGCCCCAGCTCCAGCCCCAGCTCCTGCTCCAGCTCCAGCCCTTGCCCCTGCCCCAGCCCCTGCCCCAGCTCCAGCCCCAGCTCCTGCTCCAGCTCCAGCCCTTGCCCCTGCCCCAGCCCCTGCCCCAGCTCCAGCCCCTGCTCCAGCCCCTGCCCCAGCTCCTGCCCCAGCTCCTGCCCCTACCCCAGCTCCTGCCCCAGCTCCTGCCCCGGCCCCTGCTCCAGCTCCAGCCCCTGCCCCAACCCCTGCCCCTGTTTCTGCCCCAGCCCCTGCCATGCCTGCACCCAGCTGTGCCCAGCCTCAGCCTGCTGCTGGCACTGCCGCTGGTGCCACCTGGGCATGAGGCTTCAAGTGGGCTGCAGCCCACAGCTCCCCACGGCCGGGCAGCTGCTGCGGGGGGTGGGGGTCGGGTGGTGGGGTGCCTGCTCCTCAGCGCTGGCGTTTGGTGGACAGGGCTGGCAATGCAGGGGGCTGCTCCCTGGGGACCTCTGTTCTGAGCCTCCCCACCCCGAGGTGCTGGGGGTGCTGTACTGGCTCCCTCCGAGGTGCTGGGGGTGCTGTGCCAGCCCCTCTGAGCGGCTCAGGATGCTCTCCTCCGGGCAGGGCAGTTCTGGGGGCTGTGGTCTCCAGGCCATGCCCAAGGGGAGGGTCCCAGAGCTCTGGGGATGCCCTGCCCAGCACTGGTGGAACCTCTCTGATGTGCCGGAGGGGACAGGGCTGGGGCCTTGGAGGCACAACTATGGTGTCCCTGGGCGCTCAGCACCCTCATGGAGCATCCCCATCCCACCCCAGCTTTCCTTGCCCTTAGCAGCTCTGCCCTGGCACCCACCCACTCCCCCTCCCCCCAATGCCAGGGCCGAGGAGGGCGCTGGGGGAAGCCAAGGGGCAGCTTGGGGCCAACGTCACAACCTCCCCAGCAATAAAAGCTGGGGAGTGAGATCATCCTGGAGCTGGCCAGGAGTCAGCCCTGCCCCAAAGCTTCCCCTTGGAATTCCAGGTAGCTCCTGGCTCCTCCCCTGGCCCCTGCCCAGGATAATCCTCCTGGAGTTATTCTGAGACCCTGGCCCAGGGGGGAAAAGCTTTGATGCAGCCAGAGCTGGGTCATGCCTTGGAGCAAGGCTCTTGGCCAGGAGCTCCCCCAGCCCAGGAGGAGCTCTCTCGGCCCTTGCTTCTCACCCTGTGGCCCTCCCACATCGTCCTCCTGTGGTGTCCAACCCTTCCTTGTGGCCCCACAGAGCTCCAGGGCTGAGGGCAGCTCAGCTTTGGGTTCTCCACCCCTCCCACCCCCCAGCCTGATCCTCCGTGGTGGTCTCTGGGGGTCCTTAGAACAGCAGAGAAGTCACTTTGGAGCTCGGGGGCTGCTCATCCCTCCTCCAGCAGAAGCAAAACCCAAGGGAGATGGAGTGGCCAAGGGCACGGAGGTGCTGCAGGGCTCGCCGGGGGCTGGGTGGCTCTGCTGAGAGCAGCTTCTTGCCCCCCGCCACCCCCCACCCCGAGAACTGGGAGCTGGCCACCTTCCTGGGCCCCCCTGCTCCTGATTTCCACTGGGCTGGGAGCTTCGGCAGCCTTCTCCGGTTGCAGAGCTCGGGGCAGGCTCCAGCCCGGCTCGGGAGGTGTCCCCGGAGCAGCTGGGAGGGGGTTGGGCTGCAGGAGAAGCAGCCCTGGGCATGGCTGCTCCTTGGAGCTGTCCTTAGGGGAGCTCCAGGCTGGTCCCCGGCGGGGATGTCTCGCTTGAGGCTTTCTGCTTAGCTCAGGGGCAGCACCAAAGGCTTTGGGCGGAGGGTCCTGAAGTCCTCTCTGGCCCTTTGGAGCTCAAGAGGGATGGAGCTGGGCACGTCCCCTCCTCTGCAGGGATCTCTGTCCCTGCCAGCCCCCTCCTTAGCATGGTGTAAAGCCCACAGGAGCCCTGAGGAGCTGTGCGAGGTCAGAATGTGCCTGGCACCACTTCCTGCTTCCCAAAGCCCTTCCACGGAGGTCCCCAGGGGTGGGACACCCTCCAGAGCCCTTCCACGGAGGTCCCCAGGGGTGGGACACCCTCCAGAGCCCTTCCACGGAGGTTCCCAGGGGTGGGACACCCTCCAGAGCCCTTCCACGGAGGTTCCCAGGGGTGGGACACCCTCCAGAGCCCTTCCACGGAGGTTCCCAGGGGTGGGACACCCTCCCGAGCCCTTCCACGGAGGTTCCCAGGGGTGGGACACCCTCCCGAGCCCTTCCACGGAGGTCCCCAGGGGTGGGACACCCTCCAGAGCCCTTCCACGGAGGTTCCCAGGGGTGGGACACCCTCCCGAGCCCTCGGTTGGCACCCACACAGCACAAAAGCCTCTGGCTGGGTGGGCTGGGGGCGCTGGGCTCTGACTCTGTGCTTGTGGCCCCCTCCTCCCCTTTCCAGTTGTCCTCATTGGGGACTCAGGGGTGGGGAAGAGCAACCTCCTGTCCCGCTTCACCCGCAACGAGTTCAACCTGGAGAGCAAGAGCACCATCGGGGTGGAGTTCGCCACCAGGAGCATCCAGGTGGAGAACAAAACAGTGAAGGCTCAGATCTGGGACACAGCAGGGCAGGAGCGCTACAGAGCCATCACCTCGGCGTGAGTCCCACCCCCGGCCCCCTGCCCACAGCCCCCTCCCAGCCAATGGGACAGCCAGGGAGGTTCTCTTTCGCCTCTCGGCTCTGCCCTAGTGAAGTTCCCCACCTGCAATAGCGCAGCCAGGTCGGGGCTGCCCAGTTGAGGAGGGGCAGGGAGCTGCTGGGGAGAGCCCAAGGGAGGGCTGTGAGGATGAGGAAGGGAGTGGAGGGCTGACAGGAGAGGAAGAGAGGGCCCTGGGGGTGGGTGGTCTGGAGAGGAGAAGGCTGAGAGGGGACCTGAGCAATGTCGATCGGTAGCTGAGGGCTGGGGGTCAGGAAGGGATAGAGAGAGGCTCTGCTCACTGTGCCCTGAGGTAGGACCAGGGGCAGTGGATGGAAACTACAGCACAGGAAGCCTGAGGATGAGCAGAGGGTTGGAGCTGCTCTGCTCTGAGGGCAAGGCTGAGGGAGTTGGGGAAGGTTGGAGAAGAGATTCCTCTGAGGAGACCTTTTTGTGGCCTTCCAGTGTCTGCAGGGGGCTCCAGGAAAGCTGGGGAGGGACTCTTTAAGGTGTCAGGGAGGGAGAGGACTGGGGGGAATGGATCCAAGGTAGAGGAGGGGAGAGGTAGATTAGAGCTTAGGAAGAAGCTCTTCCCCAGGAGGGTGGTGAGAGCCTGGCACAGGTTGCCCAGGGTGGAAGCCTCATCCCTGGAGGTGTTTAAGGCCAGGCTGGAGGTGGCTGTGAGCAACCTGCTGTGGTGTGAGCTGTCCCTGCCCATGGCTGGGGGTTGTAACTGGCTGGGCCTTGAGGTCCCTTCCAGTGGGGTTGGAACTGGATGGTCCTTGAGGTCCCTTCCAGTGGGGTTGGAACTGGATGGTCCTTGAGGTCCCTTCCAGTGGGGTTGGAACTGGATGGTCCTTGAGGTCCCTTCCAGTGGGGTTGGAACTGGATGGTCCTTGAGGTCCCTTCCAGTGGGGTTGGAACTGGATGGTCCTTGAGGTCCCTTCCAGCCCTGGCGATTCTGGGAAGCTCCACCTCAACACCAGGAAGAATTTCCTTCCTGTGAGGCTCCCAGAGCCCTGGAGCAGGCTGCTCTGCTGTGACCCTGTCCCCTCTCTCTCTCTGTCCCCCCCACCCCAGGTACTACAGGGGGGCTGTGGGGGCCCTGCTGGTCTATGACATTGCCAAGTACCTGAGCTATGAGAACGCTGAGCGCTGGCTGAAGGAGCTGCAGGACCACGCTGATGCCAACATTGCCATCATGCTGGTGGGCAACAAGAGCGACCTGAGGCACCTCAGGGCTGTGCCCACAGATGAGGCCAGGAGCTTTGCAGGTATCTCCATCCCTTTGTCCTGGCCCATGCCATCCAAAGGTGGCAGGGGCTGGTGGCACCCAGCTGCAAGGGTGGCAGGGGTTGGTGGCACCCAGCTGCGAGGGTGTCAGGGGTTGGTGGCACCCAGCTCTGAGGGGGGCCCAGCTCCAAGGGTGGCACCCAGCTGAGCTGGCTCTGTCCTTGCAGAGAAGAATGGTTTGTCCTTCCTGGAGACCTCTGCTCTGGACTCCACCAACGTGGAGACAGCTTTCCACAACATCCTCTCGGGTAAGGGGCAGCCAGAAAAGGGCAGGAGAGAGGGGTTCAGAGCTTGGGGTTCAGCTGCACCTTCCAGGACCTCTGCTGCAGACCTTCCTGGGCTGGGATCTTGCTCCCAGGACCTCTGCTGCAGACCTTCCTGGGCTGGGATCTGGAGGGACCCAGGTGGTCTCCCCTCAGCCTCCTCTTCTCCAGCCTCACCACCCCCAGCTCCCTCAGCTCCTTTCCCTTCTCCTCCTCCAGACCCTTCCCCACCTTCTTTGCCCTTCCCTGTCCCCTCCCCACCCCCTCGATGTCCTTCTGGCACTGAGGAGCCCAACCCTGCCCCCAGGCTCCCAGCTGTGCCCTCCTGGAGGGGGGGACGACGATCCCTGCCCTGCTCCTGCTGCCCACCCTGGGGCTGCTCCCTGCCAGGCTGCTGCTGCCCTTCTTGGCCACCTGGGCACCCCCTGGGCTCATCTCCAGCCGCTGGCACCAACCCTCCCCCCAGGTCCTTTCCCATGGGGCAATTTTCCAGCATCCTCTGGGAGAAGCCATCCTGAAGGAATCTTTTTCCCTCCTCCTCCTCTCTCTGCTGGCAGAAATCTACCACTCAGTGTCCCAGAGGCAGATCAGCACCGGGCAGCCCGAGGCAGAGCTTGGTCCTTCCAGCACCATCGAACCCATCCAGGTGCTGCCCACGCAGCAGGAGGCCAGGCAGGGACCCTGCTGCCAGAACATCTGAGCCCATCTGGGGTGCCCCCCAACCCCTGGCACCACCACCAGCAGCCAGCACCTGGTGGGCACCTCACCCTCTCCCTCCCAGAACCAGCTGGGCTGGGTGGCTTCTTCTGCAGGGTCACTCTTGTGCCCACCACCAGGACCTACATAGAGAGGGGGGGCGGGGAGGGCACTGAGGGCTCTTCCCCTTCCTTCCCCATGGTTTGGGATGTGCCACCCCCTCGTGTGCCAGCCCTGAAGGCACAGTGGCTCAGGGTGGCACCAAAACAGCCCAACCATCCCCTGCTGCCTTGTTTGGTGCCACATTCCTGCAGCACCCCTGGGTGCAGCCCTTTGGGGGGGGGGGGGGGTGAATGGGCACAGAGGGTGGTGCCACCCTTCTCTTGCCTGCTGAAGCAAGCAGCAAGGCAGCTGGGAGCACCCAGCCCTGCCCCTTCCACACCCAGCACCTCCTGTGTGCAGCTGAGGGGTGGGGTGGGCACAGAAGTGGCTGTGCCCACGGGGGTGCCAGGCCCTCTTGGCTTTCTTTTATCCCCACTCAGCAACCCTGGCAGCATCTTCCCCTTGGCTTGAGCTCGTCCATGGAGCGTGGCACTGCCCCACTCCAGAGCCAGCCTCGGCCCTGAGCTGGCCACAGCCACCTTTGGGCACAACCTGCTTGTGTCTGACCATGTCTGGAGGCTGTGTCCAGGCAAGGGACACCTGGCCAGGCTCTGTCCTGTGCCCACACCAGCTGGCAGAGGCAAAGGGAGACACAGAGCAGCTGCAGAGCTGCCAAGTACCACCATCTGCCTGCACCACACCGTGGTGCCAAGAGGTGATGTCAGCCCCACTGCCACCAAAGGTGGGGAGGGGGCAGGGAGGTGCCCCCCAGCTCCACAAAGGGCCAGGGCTGAGCCAAGACTGCCACCAGATGTGCCCAGCAGGAACTGGCACGGACACAGAACCCCCCAGTCCCAACATGGGGAGATGGGAAGGGACCTCCCCTACCCCTGTTCCAGCAGGGCACTCACAGCAGCTTGCCCAGGGGGCACAGTGCCCAGGGGGGGTTGGAAGCTCTCCACAACCTCTCTGGGCTCAGCCTGCTCCAGGCCTCCAGCAGCCTCTCCCCAAACAACTCTCTCCTCCTGGCCTCCACTCTGTGCCCCTTGGCATCTCCCTGGGCACCCCTGGGCAGCTGCCAGCCCCAGCCCCTTGCCCCCCCCCCAGCCTTCAGCTCCCCTCTGGGGCTGCTCTCCTCCAGGCTCTCAGCCCCAGGCAGCCCTCAGCCTTTGCTCCAGGTCCCCTCAGCACCTCCCCAGCCCCCCCTGGACCCTCCCCAGCAGCCCCCCAGGTCCTTTTCAAGTAGGGAGGGGGAGCCCAGCCCTGGCCCCAGCCCTCCAGAGCTGCCCTCAAGGAGGGCAGAGAGCAGAGGGGCAGCAGAGCCTCCCTTGCCCTGCTGCCCACACTGCCTGCCCTCAGCACCCCCTTGGGGGCTCCTTGCCCATGGGGGGCACCTTGCTGGCACCTTCTTGCCCCCCCCAGCACCCCAGAGGTGCCCTCAGGAGGGCAGAGAGCAGAGGGGCAGCAGAGCCTCCCTTGCCCTGCTGCCCACACTGCCTGCCCTCAGCACCCCCTTGGGGGCTCCTTGCCCATGGGGGGCACCTTGCTGGCACCTTCTTGCCCCCTCCAGCACCCCAGAGGTGCCCTCAGGAGGGCAGAGAGCAGAGGGGCAGCAGAGCCTCCCTTGCCCTGCTGCCCACACTGCCTGCCCCCAGCAGCCCCTTTGGGGGCTCCTGGGCACCTTGCTGCCTCCTGGGCACCTTGCTGGCTCCTGGGCACCTTCTCCTCCCCCCCTCCCTTCCCCCTCCTCCTTCTCCAAGCCCAAAGAGCAGGCCCAGGCAGTTTCTTAAGTAATAATACTTTAATAAAATTAAGTTCTTAATGTCATTTAGCACATTTAATACATTAACCCTTTCCACTCTTTGTCTCTCTACAAGTTGTGCAACATCATTATGGTCAGTTATTAATTATTATTATTATTAATTATTATTAACTTCTTTTTCTTTCTTTCTTTCTCTCTTCATCAGCTTCTTCTCTTTTTCCTTTTTCCCCCTCTTCTTCTCCTCCTTTTCTTCCTTTCCTTAGCATCCTTCTCCCCTTAGACTCTATGCCTCAAAAATACAACCCCCCCACCCCGAACCCAACTCAGCCAACGAGCCTAACTCTACTTCTAGCTTTGATTATATCTCTCTTTACTTAGTTATTTTTCCCTCTCTCAGGCTAGGTTGTTTTTTTTTCCTCTTTTTATTATTTTTCTTTTAAGTCTTTAAAAAATTTTTTTTTCCTCTCTGTTAATTTTCTTTGTATTAATTTGTAGTATTGTAAAAATTATCTCCCTCTTAATTTTTTTTTCCTTTATAGTTTTTTTCCTTTCTATTTATTTCCCCCCTTTTATTTATTTCCTCTTTATTATTTTTCCTTTTTCTTTATTTCCTTTTTATTTTTTCCTCTTTATTTTTTCCTTTTTATTTTTTCCTCTTTATTTTTTTCTCTTTATTTTTTCCTCTATTTTTTCCTCTTTATTTTTTCCTTTATTTTTTCCTCTTTATTTTTTCCTTTATTTTTTCCTCTTTATTTTTTCCTCTTTATTTTTTCCTCTTTATTTTTTCTCTTTATTTTTTCTCTTTATTTTTTTCCTCTTTATTTTTTCCTCTTTATTTTTTCCTCTTTATTTTTTCCTCTTTATTATTCCCTCTTTATTATTTTCCCTTTTTATTATTTTCCCTTTTTATTATTTTCCCCTTTTATTATTTCCCCTTTTTTATTATTTCCCCTTTTTATTTTCCCTTTTTATTATTTTCCCTTTTTATTTTCCCTTTTTATTATTTTTCCTTTTTATTATTTTCCCTATTTATTATTTTCCTTTTTATTTATTTCCTCCTATTTATTATTTTTCCTTTTTTATTTATTTCCATTTTTTCCTTTTTATTTTATTCTTTTTATTATTTCTTTCCTATTTATTCTTTTTCCTTTTTATTCTTTTCCCATTTATTTTTTCCCATTTATTTTTTCCCATTTATTTTTTCCCCCATTTATTTTTTCCCCATTTATTTTTCCCCCATTTATTTTTTCCCCCATTTATTTTTTCCCCCATTTATTTTTTTCCCCCATTTATTTTTTCCCCCATTTATTTTTTTCCCCCATTTATTTTTTCCCCCATTTATTTTTTCCCCCATTTATTTTTTCCCCCATTTATTTTCCCCCATTTATTTTTTCCCCCATTCATTTTTCCCCCATTCATTTTTTCCCCCATTCATTTTTTCCCCCATTTATTTTTCCCCCATTTATTTTTTCCCCCATTTATTTTTTCCCATTTATTTTTTCCCCCATTTATTTTTTCCCTCCATTTATTTTTTTCCTCATTTATTTTTTTTCCCATTTATTTTTTCCCATTTATTTTTTCCCCCCATTTATTTTTTCCCCCATTAATTTTTTTCCCATTTATTTTTTCTTATTTATTATTTTTTCCCTTTCATTATTTTTCCCTTTCATTATTTTCCCTTTCTGTTGTTTTTCCCTTTCTGTTGTTTTTCCCTTTCTGTTATTTTTCCCTTTCTGTTATTTTTTCCTTTTTATTATTATTTTCCCCTTTTATTACTTTTTCCTTTTTATTATTTCCCCCTTTTATTATTATTTTTCCCTTTTATTATTATTTTTCCCTTTTATTATTATTTTTCCCTTTTATTATTTCCCCCTTTTATTACTCTTTTTCCCTTTTATTATTATTTTCCTTTTTTTTATTCATTAAAAAAGTTTCTTTACATTTCTTTTCCTTTCACTATTTTCTTTTCTTTTTATTATTAATTCTTAATAATTCTTTACATTTCTTTCATTTTCTTTCTTTCTTTTTTTCTTTCTTTGTTTTTTTTTGAGCCAAAGAGATGAAAAAATACTTTGGGGGGGGAGGGGGGGGGGAAAGGGGAGGAGGGGAGTTTGTGATCACTTTCCAAGAGCAACAATCCCAACTACAGGTTCTTAGGGGGGGAAAGGAACCCAAAATAGCCAAGGCTGACCCCAAAACAAAACCCCCAAATACTGCACAATGGCCCAAAGCCTCCCCCCCTCCAAAACCAGCCCAAATAAGCCAAAGAAACCCAAAACAACCCAAGAAAACCCCCCAAATAAAAGGCCAAAGTACCCCAAGTGACCCAACTCCCCCCCAAATGACCCCAGAAAACCCCCAAATAACCCAAGAAAACCCCCAAACAACAACAAAAAAACTCAAAACAACCCCCCAAAACACCCCCAAACAACCCAATCCCCCCTCAAACAACCCAAAAGACCCCAAAACAACCCCAAAACCCCCCAACCCTCCCCAAACAACCCCCCTCAACCCCCCAAATCAACCCCCAAAAAGCCCCAAATCAACCCCAAAAAAGAGCCCAAAATCAGCCACAAAAAAAGCCCCAAACAACCCCAAAACCTCCAAAACCAACCCAAAAACCTTCAAACCCAACCCAAGAAAAGCTCCAAACCACCCCCAAAAAAGCCCCAAACCTACCCCAAAAAAGCCCCAAACCAACCCCCCCCCAAAAAAACCACCAAAACCCCCAAACCAACCCCAGAAAACTCCAAACCCACCTCAAAAAGCTCAAACCCAACAAGCCCCAAAACCAACCCAAAAAAGCCCCAAACTCAACCCCAAAAGCCCAACCTCTCCAACCTTCCCCCAGCCCAGGCTGCACTCATGGAATGAGTTGGGTTGGAAGAGACCTTGAAGATGGTCTCCAACCTTCCCCCAGCCCATGGAATGAGTTGGGTTGGAAGGGACCTTGAAGATGGTCTCCAACCTTCCACCAGCCCTGGTTGCACTCATGGAATGAGTTGGGTTGGAAGGGACCTTGAAGTTGGTCTCCAACCTTCCACCAGCTCTGGTTGCACTCATGGAATGAGTTGGGTTGGAAGGGGCCTTGAAGACCATCCAGATGGTCTCCAACCTTCCCCAGCCCATGGAATGAATTGGGTTGGAAGGGGCCTTGAAGATGGTCTCCAACCATCCAGCAGCCCTGGTTGCACTCATGGAATGAGTTGGGTTGGAAGGGACCTTGAAGATGGTCTCCAACCTTCCCCCAGCACTCATGGGCTCAGCAGAGGCAGGATGGGATCCCACCAGCAGTCCAGAAGCTCCTCTAAAGTGCATCCAACCCTCCAGTCCAGGACACCTCTGCCCAACATCAACCTCTGCCTCCTCTTCAAGTATCAAAACCAAAATCAAAATTGAGGTAAACTGAAGAACAGCAACAAAAAAAACCCCAATCCCAAACCTGAAGGAGCAAACCAGGACCTCTCCATCCCCCCACCAGGGGAGGACCAGGCTCTTGATGCCACCAAGCATGGACCTCCCTCCCCTCTCTGCCCCCTCCCAGCTGATTCACAGTGCAGAAACCCAGTGAGGACTGGCCCTGTCCTCACCTATTGCATGGCTTAGCTGAAGGGATGCTGGTGGAGAGGCCACCTTGGCCCAGCTGGCCACAGGGGCAGGGAGAGAGGAGCAGCCACTGTGGCTCTCCAAGGCCTTTGGGATCCTTGGGGATGCTCCTGGAAAGCGTTGGGGCAAGCCCTGGGTTCGTTACGGCAGAGCCACGGCGGAGAGGGTCGGAGCTGAAGCCAGAGGTGACCTCCCTGCAAGGGGCAAGCACCCTGCAGGAGGCAACCAACCCTCAAGAGGCAACCACCCTGCAGGTGGTAACCAACCAAGAGGCAACCACCCTGCAGGAGGTAACCAACCAACAGGCAACCAACCTGGTAACCAACCCTCAAGAGGCAACCACCCTGCAGGTGGTAACCAACCAAGAGGCAACCACCCTGCAGGAGGTAACCAACCAACAGGCAACCAACCTGGTAACCAACCCTCAAGAGATAACCAACCTGCAGGTGGTAACCAACCAAGAGGCAAACACCCTGCAGGAGGTAACCAACCAAGAGGTAGCCACCCTGCAGGAGGTAACCAACCAAGAGGTAACCACCCTGCAGGAGGTAACCAACCCTCAAGAGGCAACCAACCCTCAAGAGGTAATCAACCTGCAGGAGGCAACCCACCCTGCAGGAGGTAACCAACCAACAGGCAACCACCCTGCAGGAGGCAACCAACCTTCAAGAGCCAACCACCTTGCAAGTAACCAACCAAGAAGCAACCAACCTTCTCCTCCTCTCCCCTCAACTTATGGTGGGGACCTCCCAACACCCACAGGGGTGGGCTTGCAGTTGGGGTCCCTTCCACACCAGCTTCCTGAGCCGATCCAATCTCCCTTCCCTCATGGTGAGGACCTCCCAACACCATCAGGGTTGGGCTTAGAGGGGCTCAAGAAGCCACCAGAGCAGAAGCCAGCTCCCAGCAGCTGCCTTGGGAAGGCTCTTGGAGGGCAGAGCCAAGGCCAACAGAAAGCAGCCTGACAACTGCTGACTGACACTCAGCAAGCAGCCAAATCCTTCCCCCAGAGCACCAGGAAGCCCCCAAAAGGGCCCCAAAATGCTCACTTTTGGGTCCTGCTTAGACCCCCAAAAGAGCCAAAAATGCTCACTTTTGGATCCTGCTTTTTGTTCTTTTCTACTTCATTTATTTTCTTCCCCCCCCCCCCCCCTCCACCCCAGATAACCTCAGGCCCCAGGGGACCCTCTCAGGGGGTTTTGCCACTTCAGGAGGTTGTTTTTTCCACTTCCCCCCTTCCTCTTCTTTTTTTCCCTTTGCTTTCAGGAAAAGAGCCTCCCCCCCCAAAAAAAAATGAAGCCCAGTCCCAACCAAACCAACCCAAAAAGCCCCAAAAATGCCATTCCTGGGGGAGGGAGGTTAAAAGGTCACCGAGCTGGGGGCCAGGTTTAGCTTCTGCATTCTGCTCTGTCTGGGATCTCTTGGATCTGTTTGCAGCTTAAACCAAGCTGGGGAGGATCTGCTCCTCGCAGCCAATTCATTCTTTCTTTCCCCTTTGCTTTCTCTTTTTAACTCCAGGGTGGTAGGAAATAAATGTGACAGTGATCATTGTTATTATTTGTCATTATTGGTGACTTGAAATGTTTCAGTCTCCTTTTTTAGCCCTTTTTAATTCTCCTTTTTAAATTCTTTTTTAATTATATTTTTTAATTCTCCTTTATTTTATTCTTTGTTTTTATTCTCCTTTGTTTTTATTCTCCTTTGTTTTTATTCTCCTTTATTTTTCCCCCTTCATTTTTCCCCCTTCATTTCCCCCCCTTTTTTCTCCTTTATTTTTTTTCCTTCTTTATTTTTTTCTCCTCTATTTCCCTTCTCCTTCTCCTTCTCCTTCTCCTTCTCCTTCTCCTTCTCCTTCTCCTTCCCCTCCTCCTTCTCCTTCTCCTTCCCCTCCTCCTTCTCCTTCTCCTTCCCCTCCTCCTTCTCCTTCTCCTTCCCCTCCTCCTTCTCCTTCTCCTTCCCCTCCTCCTTCTCCTTCTCCTTCCCCTCCTCCTTCTCCTTCTCCTTCCCCTCCTCCTCCTCCTCCTCCTCTTCCTCCTCCTTTTCCTCCTCCTTCTCCTCCTTTTCCTCCTCCTTCTCCTCCTTTTCCTCCTCCCTCTCCTCCTTTTCCTCCTCCCTCTTCTCCCTCTCCTTCTCCTCCTCCTCCTCCTCCTCCTTCTCCTCCTTCTCCTCCTTCTCCTTCTCCTCCTCCTTCTCCTCCTCCTTCTCCTCCTTCTCCTCCTTCTTCTCCTTCTCCTCCTTTTATTTTAGTTCATTTAGTTATTCATTTGGTTAAAAAGCAAAACATCCAACCAACAAAATGTCCTCTTTTTAAACTGCTTCTTGGAAAGGCAACAGAGCAGAAGCATCCTTCCCCCCCAGCCCCTAACCCCCCACCCAATTCCCTTCCTCTTCCTCCTTGGGCAAGGGCTGGCTTCACAGAGGAAGGTTTGGGGAACCTCTTCCCCTTGCTGCTCCTCAACCCAACCCAAAAGCAGCTCCATGGCCAAGGGTTGGATTCATAGAGGAGGGTTTGGGGAACCTCTTCCCCTTGCTGCTCCTCAACCCAACCCTCAAGCAGCTCCATGGCCAAGGGTTGGCTTCATAGAGGAGGTTTGGGGAACCTCTTCCCCTTGCTGCTCCTCAACACAACCCTAAAGCAGCTCCATGGCCAAAGGTTGGCTTCATAGAGGAGGGTTTGGGGAACCTCTTCCCCTTGCTGCTCCTCAACACAACCCTAAAGCAGCTCCATGGCCAAAGGTTGGCTTCATAGAGGAGGGTTTGGGGAACCTCTTCCCCTTGCTGCTCCTCAACCCAACCCAACAGCAGCTCCATGACCAAGGGTTGGCTTCATAGAGGAGGGTTTGGGGAACCTCTTCCCCTTGCTGCTCCTCAACACAACCCTAAAGCAGCTCCATGGCCAAGGGTTGGCTTCATAGAGGAGGTTTGGGGAACCTCTTCCCCAAAAGCAACCCAAAAGCAGCTCCTTGGGCTGAGGTCTTGTGGAAGACTCAAGGGGATGTGGCTGATGTTGAGCTGGTCTGGAGCTCCACCAGCTCAGAGCTTCCCCAGGAGGTCCCTGGGTGGCTTGTGTGGCACCAGCTGTGCCCCCATCCCAGGGAGGTCCAAACTGGGCTCCCACCCCAATGAGATCCAAGCTGCCTGCTGGTCCCATGGCATTTTTCCCCCCTTTCTTGTGTCTCCCCTCCCCCCCTTTAATGCTTTTTCCCCCTTTTCCTTTTGCTCTTTCCCTCCCCCCCCCCCCCCCCCTTATCTTCTTGGCTCTTTTCCCCCTTATTTTCTTGGCTCTTCTCTCCCTTTTCTTGGCTCTGTTCCCTCTTTTTTCCTCTTTTCCTCCTTTTTTTCCTCCTTTTTTTCCTCTTTCTCCCTTTTCTTCCCCTTTTTCCCCTTTCCCCCCTCTTTTTCCCCCCACTTTTCCCCTTTCCCCCTGTCTTTTTTTGGTATACCCCCCTTTTTTTGATTGATGGTTCTCCCCCTTTCTTTTTCCTCTTCCCCCTTTCTTTTTCCTCTTCCCCCTTTCTTTTTCCTCTTCCCCCTTTCTTTTTCCTCTTCCCCCCTTGTTTTCTCCTCTCTCCCCCTTTTCTTTCCCTTTTTAACCTCTTTCCCCCCTTTGTTATTCCTATTCCCCCCCCCTTTTTTTTTTGGTGGTTCCCCTCTTTCTTTTTCCTCTTCCCCCATTTTTTCCCTCTTCCCCCCCTTTTTTCCTCTTCCCCCTTTTTTTCCTCTGCCCCCTTTTTTTCCTCTTCCCCCTTTTTTTCCCTCTTTCCCCCCTTTGTTATTCCTATTCCCCCCCCCCCCTTTTTTTTTGGTGGTTCCCCTCTTTCTTTTTCCTCTTCCCCCATTTTTTTCCTCTTCCCCCTTTTTTTCCTCTTCCCCTTTTTTTTCCTCTTCCCCCTTGTTTTCCTCTTCCCCCTTGTTTTCCTCTTCACCCTTGTTTTCCCTCTCCCCCTTGTTTTCCCTCTCCCCCTTTTTTTCCTCTTCCCCTTTTTACCTCTTCCCCTTTTTCCCTCTTCCCCTTTTTTCCCTCTTCCCCTTTTTTCCCTCTTCCCCTTTTTTCCCTCTTCCCCCTTTTTTTCCCTCTCCCCCTTTTTTTCCCTCTCCCCCTTTTTTCCTTCTTCCCCCTTTTTTCCCTCTCCCCCTTTTTTTCCCTCTCCCCCCTTTTTTTTTCTCCCCCTCCCCTTTTTTCTCTCCTCTTTCCCCCCCTTTTTTATTCCTCTTCCCCCTCCCTTTTCTTTTTGCTGGCTCCCCCCTTTCTTTCTCCTCTTTCCCTCCCTGCTTTGTTTTTGGCTCTTCCCTCCTTTCCCCCTCCCCCTTCTTCCTCTCTCTATTTCTGCCTTTATCCTTCCCCCTTTTTTTCCCCCCCACGCTTTCCTTTTTCTTCCTTCTGGAAAGGGCTTTTCTGCACCACAAACACCTTTGACCCCCCCCTCAACCCCCCCCCCCCCTCCCCCCTCCCCTCCCCCAAAATAATGAACCATATATTAAAAAAAAAAACCTTCTTTTTTTTAAATCTTTTTTTTTTAAGCAATACTCTGAATACAAATTTTTTTTGCTGCTTTTTTTGCCCTTTTTTTGTTCATTTCTGTTCTTTTTTTTACCCTACATAAACCTCTAAAACTTTGTAAAGGATCTCAAAACTTTCTCATAAAATAAAATAATTTTTTTTTGCTGTTTTGTTCTTTTTTTTCCTCTTTTCTTTTTAACTTTTTTTTGTGTTTAAAACCTATTTAAAAATCTTTTTTTTTTGCCTTTTTAAAATTTTCTTTTCTTTTCTTTCTCTCTCTCATAATAAATTACCTAATAAAAAGTTACTTTGCTTTTTACTTCTTCCTTTTAGCCCACTTCCTTGCTACATTTACAGCTAATAAATTGCCTTTATTAAAATAGAATATTAAATTACAAAGAAATGTTCTAATTTTCTTTAAAATCTGCTTTGTTTTTTTTCTTCTTTCCTTCATTAATTAATTTTTTCCCCTTCCCCTTCCCCCTCCCCTTCCCCCTCCCCTTCCCCTTCCCTTTCCCCCCTCTTCCTTTCTCTCTCTGCTTAAAAATGCAGCCCTAGACAAAAATGAAACCCAAACCCTTGCAAAGCACCAAAATCAGGAAGGAAATTTGGGGGGGGGGGGGAGGAAGTGGGGGAGGGGTGAGGGAGGAAGTGGTGGAGAGGGGGGAGGAAGTGGTGGAGGAAGGGTGGGGGGAAGTGGTGGAGGAAGAGGGGGTTGAAAAACACCCCCCCAAAAGGGATTTTAACAGTCTGAGCCTCGGTGGGGATGGAGATTGGTGATGGTCATTCGCTCTGCCTCTTAATGGTGAGCATTAATTCTGCTGAGCTCAATTACTACTAAAGGAAGAAAGAAAAGAGATTGAAACCCACCCCCACCCCCACCCCCCCAAAAGAAATTCACAGAGCTCCCCCTCCAGCTGGGAAGAAAAAAAGCAAAGTAATGAATGAGAAGAGGGAGCCAGGACAAACTATTTCTCAGTGTCTCCTCATTTGGGGTCTATTTCCCTTCTCCTTCTCCTTCTCCTCCTTCTCCTTCTCCTTCTCCTTCTCCTTCTCCTTCTCCTTCTCCTTCTCCTTCTCCTTCTCCTTCTCCTTCTCCTTCTCCTTCTCCTTCTCCTTCTCCTTCTCCTTCTCCTTCTCCTTCTCCTTCTCCTTCTCCTTCTCCTTCCCCTTCCCCTTCCCCTTCCCCTTCCCCTTCCCCTTCCCCCTTCCCCCTTCCCCTTCCCCCTTCCCTCTTCTCTACCAGCACAAAAACCCTCCTCGGGGGCGTGGCCGATGACGTCACCGCCTGGCATCCCCTCCCCATCCCCTCCCCTCCCTTCCTCTCCCCCTGCCCCACCTCTGCTTGCCCTTTGGCACCCTCCCTCCCCTCCCCCCTAACCCTGTCCCTTCTCCAGGAGTTCCCAATGGGAAAGGCAGATTGGGGGGGTGGGGAGGGGTGGGAGGGGGGAACTGTGCAGGAATCACCCCAAAACTGCCCTGCTGAGAGCCCTGCTTGGAATAGGCAGCAGGTTTGGGGGGGTTGTGCCAAATCACCCCCAAATTGGTCCCCACTCAGTATCCTGCTGGCAAAAGGCAGCAGGGTTGGGGGAGGGCTGTGCACAATCACCCCAAAATTCCCCTGCTGAGCACCCTGCTTGGAATAGGCAGCAGGTTTTGGGGGGAACTGTGCAGGAATCACCCCAAAACTCCCTGGATGAGCACCCTGGTTGGAATAGGCAGCAGGTTTTGGGGGGACTGTGCCAAATCACCCCCAAATTGGTCCCTACTCAGCATCCTGCTGGCAGAAGGCAGCAGGGTTGGGGGAGGGCATGGGGGGGGGGGGTGTCTGTGCAGTACTTGGGTGGCCTGGGCAGAGCTTGGGGAGACCCAAGTAGGGTTTGGGGAGACCTGGACTGGACCCAGATTCATGTACCAGGTGGCACCACCTCATGCCAGGTGCCACCCCACATCCCAGCTCCCACCCCCACATTCCCTCTATCAGTTTCTCCTTCCCCCCCCACCCCCCAAATGAGGGCAGCTGGAGCTAGGGAGGTTAAACCAAACTGGTTCTCAAGGTGGGACAGGAGGGAAAGGGAGGAAGCAGAACCCCAGGGGGAAGCAGACCCCAGGGGGAAGCAGACTCCAGAGGGAAGCAGATCATAGGGGGAAGCAGACCCCATGGAGAAGCAGATCCCAGGGGGAAGCAGATCCCAGGGGGAAGCAGATCCTAGGGGGAAGCAGACCCCAGGGGGGAGCAGATCCCAGAGGGAAGCAGATCCCAGGGGGAAGCAGATCCCAGAGGGAAGCAGATCCCAGGGGGAAGCAGATCCTAGTGGGAAGCAGACCCCAGGGGGGAGCAGATCCTAGGGGGAAGCAGACCCCAGGGGGGAGCAGATCCTAGGGGGAAGCAGACCCCAGGGGGGAGCAGACCCCAACGAGAAGCAGATCCCAGGGGGAAGCAGATCCTAGTGGGAAGCAGACCCCAGGGGGGAGCAGACCCCAACGAGAAGCAGACCCCAGGGGGAAGCAGATCCCAGGGGGAAGTAGACCCCAGGGAGAAGCAGACCCCAGGTGGGAGCAGATCCCAGGATCCATTGGGATCTTGCCCCAGAGAGGAGAAAGAACTTTTAGGGATTTAGGGAAGGTTATTGCTGGTGAAAGTGGAACCACCAAAGCCTCTGGAGGAAGAGAGAAGTCAAAGAGTTAAGGTCTTGGGCAGGTTTCTTTCCTCTCTCTTTTTTCCTTTCCTTTTTTTTCCTCTTTTTTTTCCTTTTTCCTTCTTTTTTTTCCTTTCCTTTTTATTGTATTTTTTAAAAGGCTTTTTCCAAAGCTCTCTCTTTCTTTGTCTGCTTTTAGAGAGAGAGAGAGACCATGGAAAAAGAAAAGGAAACCAAAACAAGAGCCCCCCCCCCCCAATATTAAATCCAACCCAACAAATGCTCTCTCCCCAGGGATGAACACAGGCAGGGCCCCCAGTGAGGGTAAGAGAGGGGAAAGAGAGAGGAAAGAGAGAGGAAAGAGAGGAGAGAGGAGAGGAGAGAGAGAGGAAAGAGAGGGGAAAGAGAGGGGAAAGAGAGAGGAAAGAGAGAGGAGAGAGAGAGAGGAAAGAGAGGGGAAACAGAGAGGAGAGAGAGAGGAAAGAGAGGGAAAAGAGAGAGGAGAGGAGAGAGAGAGGGGAGAGGGGAGAGGGGAGAGGGGAGAGGGGAGAGGGGAGAGGGGAGAGGGGAGAGGGGAGAGGGGAGAGGGGAGAGGGGAGAGGGGAGAGGGAGAGGAGAGGAGAGGGAGAGGAGAGGAGAGGAGAGGAGAGGAGAGGAGAGGAGAGGAGAGGAGAGGAGAGGAGAGGAGAGGAGAGGAGAGGAGAGGAGAGGAGAGGAGAGGAGAGGAGAGGAGAGGAGAGGAGAGGAGAGGAGAGGAGAGGAGAGGAGGAAGGGGGAGGGAGGGGGTGGGGGGATCCAGCCATTGTTTTTACACCCCCCCCCCCCAAAAACCTCTCTGCTCTACCCAAGACCCCCCCTCCCCCCCCCCCCATTATATACACACACACAGCCCCCCTCCCACACAAAGTATTTGCTGGGGGGGAGGGGCAGAGGTAGCTCTGGGTGCCTTGGCAGCCCCTGGGTTGCTTGCTTCCAAAGATGCTACATCAAAAGTGGGGAAGGGGGAGGGGGAGGAGGGAGGGAAAAACTTGGGGCAGGGGGGGGAGAGGAGAAATCAAAATAATAAAAGGGGGGAGGGGGCCCAAATATTTCTTTCTTTGACACTGGAGCTGCTACATCAAAGCCTTGTTTGAGGAGAGAGGGAGATGGAGAGAGGGAGACGGGGAGAGGGAGATGGGGAGAGGGAGATGGAGAGAGGGAGATGGGGAGGGAGAAGTGAGACCCTCAGCCAGACAGCTGTGGCCCTGCCTGCACAGCTGTGGCCCTAGGTGGACAGATGTGGCCCTACCTGGCCAGATGTGGCCCTGCCTGCACAGCTACGTCCCTGCCTGGCCAGATGTGGCCCTGCCTGCACAGCTATGTCCCTATCTGGCCAGATGTGGCCCTGCCTGCACAGATGTGGCCTTACCTGGCCAGATGTGGCCCTGCCTGCACAGCTACGTCCCTACCTGGCCAGATGTGGCCCTGCCTGCACAGCTACGTCCCTACCTGGCCAGATGTGGCCCTGCCTGCACAGATGTGGCCTTACCTGGCCAGATGTGGCCCTGCCTGCACAGCTATGTCCCTATCTGGCCAGATGTGGCCCTGCCTGCACAGATGTGGCCTTACCTGGCCAGATGTGGCCCTGTCTGCACAACTATGTCCCTACCCTTTGTAGTTGCCACCTAAATCCCCTCCACCACCACCATTGCCCAAGGTCCCCTTCCAAGGCTGGTTGGATGCCACAGAGTCTTCCCAACCCCACCCAGCACAAACCCTGGGCTTGGGGGATGGGAGGTGGGGAGGGGGAGGAGGTGGGGAGGGGGTGAGAGGTCACTGGGAATGTTCCCTCTCCCCCTTCCCCCTTCTTTCACTGGGAGCAAACCAAAGGCAGGTTTGGAAGGAGAGCTGGGCCAGGGGTAGAGGGAAGGATGTGGCCAGAGCTGGCTCTGAAGGCAAAGCTTCCCAGGGGAGGGAAGGGAGGAGGAAAGGAGGAAGGGAAGGAGGGGTAATGGATGGATGAGGGATGGAAGGGTGAGGGAGGGAGGGAGGGAGGGATGGGGATGGATGGATGGATGGATGGATAGATGGACGAATGGATGGATGGATGGATGGATGGATGGATGGATGGATGGATGGATGAAGGAGGGATGGAGGGAGGGAGGGATGGGGATGGATGGATGGATGGATGGATGGATGGATGGATGAAGGAGGGAGGGAGGGAGGGAGGGATGGATGGATGGATGGATGGATGGGTGGGGGATGGGTGGTTGGTTGGCTTTCATATCTGTGCCCTGGGGCAGCACCAGGCCACAGAGGCTTGAGGAGCTCAGCCAGAGCCCCCAACACCTCCAG
Source organism: Dryobates pubescens (assembly GCF_014839835.1). Classification (NCBI taxonomy): domain Eukaryota; kingdom Metazoa; phylum Chordata; class Aves; order Piciformes; family Picidae; genus Dryobates; species Dryobates pubescens. Next base: position 73,951 of record NW_026530786.1, read on the forward strand.
CCCTCCACCAACCCCCAGCTCCCACACCAAGGACAGGTCCAAAGGCCAGGAAGCACCCAGGACCCAACCAGGCACCCATGCCAAGACAGGGTTGGGAGAACCAAGTTGCCAGGAGGTCTCTTGAAGCTCTGGGGAGGAGGTGAGCAGAAGCTGGCCCTGGCAGTGTCCCTCTAGCAGAGCATCCTTCCCTTTCCCAACACATCAGCACCCAGCTGGGAGCCTGGGAATGGCTCCTTCTCGCCCCTAGGGAATGTTTGCCCCTTGATGACACATGCTGGAGGCCTCTCCTGTCCCATCCCTCCCCCAGCTGGAGATCAGGTGGAGTCAGGTTGGAGTTCTGTGAATTCAGTTTGGAAGTTTGTGGATTCAGGTTGGAATTTTGCTGGGTGCACTTCCAAATCTTTATGGATTCAGTTTGGAATCCTTCTGGGCTCAGTTTTAAACCTCTGTAGGTTCAGTTCCAAACCTGTGGAGGTTCAGGTTGGAATTTTGTGGAGTCAGCTTGGCATCTCTCTGGGCTCAACCCCAAATCTTTCTGGGTTCAGTCCAAACTCTGAGCCCAGGATCTGGCTGGAAGAACCCAAGGGGGTCAGGAAACAGGGAAGCAGTGGGGGAGGTGTGAGGGCAATGCTGCAGAGCTGCTCTCTGATACCCATTTGACACATCCAGAGGTGTTTGGTGGGGGTGGAGGGGGGGGGAATTCCTCTCCACCCCCACAGGTTTGGTACCCTGGCACCTGCCAGGGTACCAAACACTCAGTTGCTTTTCTACCATCACAGTATTTGGGCAGCCAGAAAACAAGTTGCCAGCGCTCAGGACACCACTTGGCATCTGGTGGGCACTGATTGGCACAGAAGCCAAACCTCCAAACCCCATCCTCTCCCCCACCCCCCAATGCTTTCCATCCACTCTCCCATCCCCAATGCTTTTCATCCTCTCCCTCCCCAATGCTTTCCATCCTCTCTCCCATCTCCAACACTTTCCATCCTCTCCCTCCCCAATGCTTTCCATCCTCTCCCCCACCCCCCAATGCTTTCCATCCTCTCTCCCATCTCCAACACTTTCCATCCTCTCCCTCCCCAATGCTTTCCATCCTCTCTCTCCTATCCCCAGTTCTTTCCATCCTCTCCCCCATCCCCAATGCTTTCCATCCTCTCTCCCATCCCCAGTTCTTTCCACCCTCTCCCTCCCCCAATGCTTTCCATCCTCTCTCCCATCTCCAATGCTTTCCATCCTCTCCCCCATCCCCAACGCTTTCCATCCTCTCTCCCATCCCCAATGCTTTCCATCCTCTCTCTCCTATCCCCAGTTCTTTCCATCCTCTCCCCCATCCCCAACGCTTTCCATCCTCTCTCCCTCCCCCAACTCTTCCCATCCCCAATGCTCTCCATCCTCTCTCCCATCCCCAACGCTTTCCATCCTCTCTTCTTCCCCCAACACTTTCCATCCTCTCCCTCCCCCAGTGCTTTCCATCCTCTCTCCCATCCCCAGTTCTTTCCATCCTCTCTCCTTCCCCCAACTCTTTCCATCCTCTCTCCCCCACCCCCCCAACTCTCTCCATCCTCTCCCCCCACCATTCCCCCCCCCCATTTCAGAGTCTCTCTTTCAAACAACAACGAAACAAAACCCAAAAGCAGGAGTTTGGAAATGATTCAAGGATGTTCAACAAGGCAATATTATTATTATTATTATTAATTATTAATTATTATTAATTATTATAATAATTAATTAACTCTTTCTTTCTTTCTTTCTTTCTCTTTTCTTTTTCTTTCTTTCTTTGTGTGTATTTTGCTTTGTTCTGAATAAAAAATAGAATATATAAAAGTGGCCAACCTCAGGAAGATCCACGTCAAGGACAGCTTGGAAGAGGTTTTGGTCCATAAAGAAATAATTCTTTTCTTTTTCTTTTTTTTCTTTCTTCTGGTTTGTTTCTTTTTCTTTGTCCCCTCCCCCTTTTCCCCCTCCCCCCTCCCCCACTTCCCTCTCCCTCTCCCTTCCCCTTCCCCTCCCTCTTTTACTCCCTTTTGGGTAACAAAAAGTTTTGGTCCGGTTGAAAAGAACAAGGAAATGCTCTAAAGAAGTTGGGGTCAGGTCTTGGGTTTTGCTGCTGTCTGAAGGCTGAGGGTGGAGGACTTCCTGTTGCATCATCATCATCATCATCATCATCACAGTCATCTCCCCCTTAGGTTTTGGTGTGGTTGAAGTTGGGTTGCTTGGAAGCAAAAGGTTTGTGGGGGGGAGTTCAAGAAAATGCTAAAGAAGTTGGGGTTGGGTCTTGGTTTTGCTGCTGTCTGAAGGCTGAGGGTGGAGGACTTCCTGTTGCATCATCATCATCATCATCATCATCATCATCACAGTCATCTCCCCCTTAGGTTTTGGTGTGGTTGAAGTTGGGTTGCTTGGAAGCAAAAGGTTTGTGGGGGGGAGTTCAAGAAAATGCTAAAGAAGTTGGGGTTGGGTCTTGGTTTTGCTGCTGTCTGAAGGTTGGGGGTTGAGGACTTCCTCTTGCTGCTGCATCATCATCATCCTCATCACCATCATCATCACAGTCATCTCCCCCTCAGGTTTTGGTGTGGTTGAAGTTGGGGTTGGTTGGAAGCAAAAAGTTCTGAGAGGGGTTGGGGCTGGGTCTTGGGTTTATTATGTTTTTTGCTGTCTGAAGGTTGGGGGTGGAAGCCTTCCTCTTGCTGCATCATCATCATCATCATGATGCTGTCTCCTCCTTAGGTTTTGGTGTGGTTGAAGTTGGGGTTGGTTGGAAGGAAAATGTTGCAGGGGGGAGGGGGGAGAGTTGGGTTGCTGCTGGGTGGAGCTGGAGAGAGAGAGGAAACTAAAAAGGATGGAGGATAGAGAGAGACCTCCAGGAGAGGTGGAAGTCAGCAAACTCCCCTGGGTTGAGGGGGGGGGGAGGAAAAAACTCCATGGGATTGGGACCTCAGGATTGCTTTTCAAATACCCTGTGTGAGACTCCTGATTTGGCTGAGGAGCAAATCCCTGCGTGGCTCAGAGGCCCCCCAAAAAACACCCTAGAAGGAGACTAAAAAAGAGGCTTAAAAAGAGACTTTAAAAGAGACTAAAAAAGAGAATCAAAAGACTCAAAAAGAAACTAAAAAAGAGACTAAGAAGAGACTTAAAAAGAGATTAAGAGACTTTAAAAGAGACTTAAAAAGAGATTAAGAGACAAAAAAAGAGACAAAAAAAAGAGACAAAAGAGACTCAAAAGAGACTCAAAAGGAGACTCTAAAGGAGACTCTAAAGGAGACTCTAAAGGAGACTCTAAAGGAGATTAAGAGACTAAAAAGAGACTTTAAAAGAGACTTTAAAAGAGATTAAAAAGAGGCTCAAAAAGAGGCTCAAAAGAGATTAAAAAAGAGACTAAAAAGAGACAAAAAAGAGACAAAAAAGAGACAAAAAGACTCAAAGAGAGACTCAAAGAGAGACTCAAAGAGAGACTCAAAGAGAGACTCAAAGAGAGACTAAAAAGAGACTAAGAGATTAAAAAGAGACTCAAAAAGAGACAAAAAAGAGGCAAAAAAGAGAGACTGAAAAAGAGATTAAAAAGAGACTAAAAAAGAGACAAAAGAAGAGACTGAAAAAGAGATTAAAAAGAGACTGAAAAAGAGGCAAAAAAAGAGACTGAAAAAGAGACTGAAAAAGAGATTAAAAAGAGACTAAAAAAAGAGACTAAAAAAAGAGACCAAAAAAGAGACTAAAAAAAGAGACCAAAAAAGAGGCAAAAAAAGAGACTGAAAAAGAGTTAAAAAGAGACTAAAAAAGAGACAAAAAGAACAAAGTTCCAGACTCTGGGAGAGGCTGAGGAGAAGACCAAGGACCTTCGACTCCCTGCTGGGACTCCAAGCAGAGCTTCTTCAGGTGGTGTTGGGAGTCCTGCAGCTTCTTCCTTTGACTGATTCTTCCTTCGTTGGGTTGAGGTTTTGGGTTGATTTTTATTGTTGCTTCTTTTCTCTTTTTCCTCCTTTTTTTTGGCCTTTATTCTTTTTTTTTTGCCTGTTTTCCTTCTTTTTTACCTTTTTCCCCTTCCTTTTGGCCTTTTTTCCCCTTCTTTTTGGTCCTTTTTCCCCTTCTTTTTGGCCTTTTTTCCCTCTTCTTTCTTACCTTTTTGGCCTTCTTTTGTGGCCTTTTTACCTCTCTTGGGTTTCAGTTGGGTTTTGTTTGGCTTTTCCTGGCTTTTCTTTGGCCTTTTGGGTTCTTTTTTGCTCCTTTTGGCTCTTTCTTGCTTATTTTACCTGGTGTTTTTTCCCCCTTCTTTTAGTTGATTTTTCCCTATTCCAGCTGATTTTTCCCTATTTTACCCAATTTTTCCTCATTTCAGATGCTTTGTCATTTTTTCCCCCTTATTTCAGCTGATTTTTCCTTATTTTACCTGTTTTTTGCTTCATTTGTCTCTTTTCTCCTCATTTTGTCTCGTTTTTGCCTCTTCTTTCCACATTTTGCCTGGTTTTGCCTCCTTTTTTCCTCATTTTGCCTCTTTTTCTCCTCATTTTGCCTCTTTTCCCCTCCTTTTCCCCTCATTTTGTCTGGGTTTCTCTTTGTTTTGTCTCTTTTCCTCTTCACTTTACCTCCTTTCTGCTCCTTTTGTCTGGTTTTTGTTTGTTTTGTCCCTTTTCTTGCTCCTCTGTCTCTTTCTTCTTCATTTGATCCATTTCTTGCTTTGCCTCTTTTTTGTTCCTTTTGTCTCTTTTTTTGTCTCTTTTTTCCTCTCTTTTTTTTTTGGTTCCTTTTATCTATTTTTTGTCTCTTTTTTTCTCCTGTTCCTTTTATCTCTTTTTTGTCTCCTTTTTTTTGTTCCTTTTCTCTTTTTTGTCTCTTTTTTAACTCTTTTTTTTGTTCCTTTTATCTCTTTTTTTGTCTCTTTTTTTCTCTCTTTTTTTGGTTCCTTTTATCTCTCTTTTCTCTCTTTTTTTTATTCCTTTTATCTCTTTTTGTCTCTTTTTTCTCATTCCTTTTCTCTCTTTTTTCTCTCTTTTTTGTTCCTTTTCTCTCTTTTTTTGTTTCTTTTTGTCTCTTTCTAATATCTTTTTTTTGTTCCTTTGATCTCTTTTTTGTCTCTTTTTTCCTCTTTCTTATCTCTTTTTTTTTTGTTCCTTTTATCTCTTTTTTCTTTTTTGTTTCTTTTCTCTCTTTTTTTGTTTCTTTTTGTCTCTTTCTCATCTTTTTTTTGTTCCTTTTATCTCTTTTTTGTCTCTTTTTTCTCTTTTTTGTTCCTTTTATCTCTTTTTTCTCTCTTTTTTTCTCTCTTCTTTGTTCCTTTTATCTCTTTTTTCTCTTTTTTCTCTCTTTTTGTTTCTTTTTGTCTCTTTCTTATCTCTTTTTTTTGTTGTTCCTTTTATCTCTTTTTTTGTCTCTTTTTTTCTCTCTTTTTTTTATGCTCCTTCCCTCTCTTTTTTTGCTCCTTCCCTTTCCCTTTCTTTCTTCCTTGTTCCTTTGCTCTTCTGTTTCTTTGCTGTCATTTGGTTGCTGGTTTATTTTTTTTTCCTTGTGGTTTTTTTTTTTCCCTTCTGTTTTGTTTTTTTTTTGTTCATTTTTTGCTTGCTTTTATTTTTTAGAAAACAAAAAAAAAGGAAATCAAGAAAAGTTCTTTCAGCTGCTGCTTTGTCTTTAAATCTTTGAGGTAATAGAGTTGTGCCCTCGTCCCAACAGGTTCCCAGAGGTTGATGGTTTCTATTTTTATTGGGTTTTTGTGGGTTTTTTCCCCAGTTTTGTTCTTTTTTCTTTTTCCTCAGTCCCCAGCATCCCTTTTCCTTTTTTCCTGCTTGTTCCTTTCTCAGCTCCCACTTGGGTTGGCATCCCCGGGGGGGTGAAGCTCCCACTTGGGTAGACACCCCTAGGGGGTGGTGGTGGAGCCCCTTACTTGGTTGGTATCCCTGGGTGGTGGTGGTGGAGCTCCCCACTTGGGTGGACATCCATGGTGGTGGTGGGGGGTGTGGAGCCCCCACTTGGGTTGGTATCCCTGGGGGTGCTGGAGCTCCCATTTGGGTGGACATCCATGGGGGGTGGTGATGGTAGAGCCCACACTTGGGTTGGCATCCCTGGGTGGTGGAGCTCCCACTTGGGTAGACACCCCTGGGGGGTGGTGGTGGAGCCCTTACTTGGTTGGTATCCCTGGGTGGTGCTGGAGCTCCCATTTGGGTGAACATCCTGGGTGGTGGAGCCCCCACTTGGGTGGAGCTCCATGGGGGGTGGTTGTGGAGCCCTTACTTGGTTGGTATCCCTGGGTGGTGGTGGTGGTGGAGCCCTTATTTGGGTTGGCATCCCTGGGTGGTGCTGGAGCTCCCACTTGGGTGGACATCCATGGAGGGTGCTGGAGCTCCCACTTGAGTGGACATCCATGGAGGGTGCTGGAGCTCCCACTTGGGTGGACATCCATGGAGGGTGCTGGAGCTCCCACTTGGGTGGACATCCATGGAGGGTGCTGGAGCTCCCACTTGAGTGGACATCCCTGGGGGGGTGAAGTCCTTACTTGGGTTGGTATCCCTGGGGGGTGGTGATGGTGGAGCCCTTACTCAGGTTGACATCCATGGGGAGTCATGGTGGAGCTCCCCCTTGGGCTGGCATCCCTGGGGGGTGGTGATGGTGCTGGTGATACTTGGGCTGGTGGACAAAGAGGAGCTGAGCAGAGCCTTCAAACCAAGGTGAGGCTTGAAGATAAGTCAGAGAAGCCCAAAGCCAAGCAGGGTCCTCCCCACAGCCCTGCTGCCTGCCCCTCTGGCTCGGCTTTGGTGGCTTCCAGGGCAGGTCCCAAGTTCACCACATGGGGAGAAAAGAAAAAGCAAACCCAAAAAGGAGTGACCTGAAGCAAACCTTCAGAGGATTTGGCTCCAAAAGTAACCAGAAGAAGACCTTTTCCAGGCTGGAGCACAGGTTGCCCTCCACCATTTCTGGCTTTTGTTCTTCTTTTTGGTTTTTTTCCTTTCCCCCCTTTTATTATTTCACTTTTTTTTTCCCCTTCCCCTCCTTTTGTTGGAGTTTTTTTTTGTGTCTGTGTCCTCTTATTTTTTTTTGCCTTTTCCAATGTTTTTGTCAAAAATAAGATTGCTCCTAAAATAATTTCTTCAGGTTTGTTTGTTTGTTTGTTTGTTTGCTTTGTGGTTTGGTTCTTTTCCCCTCCCCCTCCCTCCCTTCCCCTCCCCCCACCTTTCCTCCTTTCTTTTTCCTTTCCCTTCCATTAATTTATCCTCTTGCCCATTCCTTTTGTTTCCTTCAGCTCTCCTCCTCCTCCTCCTCATTATTATTACTATTAACCATGACTATAATTAATTATTATCATCAGCATCATTATTCCTTCCTCCAAACCCCCCTATACCACCTCCACCACCCCCAAGCACACGGCCCCCAAAACTCTTTCCCTTCTTTTCCTCCCCCACCCCCGACCCCCACAAACCCTCTCCCTCCCCTCTCCCCCCTCCTCCTTCCCTTCCCTTCCCACCACCTCCACCTCCCCCACCCCCCCCCCCTCCCCCAACAAAAAAAATCCCTACTCTTGGGTCTCTTTAGGAAAATATTCTAATGGCCTGAGTGGCTGCAGCGTGGCACACAGGGCACTCGGGATCAGTCCTCTCGCAGATCCTGACGGCGCACTCCATGCAGAAGAGGTTGTGGCCGCAGGGCACCAGCGCCGCCGTCACCTCGCTCTCGAAGCACACCATGCACTCCCGGCTGCTGCCGCTGGAGACGGACGTCCGGGCGGCTCCGCTGCTCCCCAGCTTGCTAAAACCTTGGAGGGCGTCCCCCTGGGACCTCCTGGGAAGACCGCCGAGGTTGGGCTCTTGGATGGAGGACGAAGGGGAACGATGCGAGTTGGGGTGGAGGGCGCCGGCGCTGCCGGACCGCTGCTGCTTGGAGAAGAGCACCGAGACCGGGTTGGCGTTTTCCTGCCCTGCCCACATGGGGGCGCCAGACTCCGGCACGCCGTAGTACAGATCCTGCTTGCTGACGCCGCCGCCGCCGCCGCCGCCGCCGCCGCCGCCGCCGTAGTTGGGGAAGAGGTAACCGTAATTGAAGTCGTTTTGGTCGTTCAGCCGCGGGGTCTCGTAGACAGGATCCACCGAGCAGTCCCCGATGCAGCCCAGGCTGTTCTGGCGGAAGGTGGAGAGGGGCTTGCAGCCCGGCGCCGGCGTGTGGACCCTCCACGCCTCCGAGTAGCGATTCTCCATGCCGGAGTCGGGGCTGCTGGCCAGGAAGTCATTTTCGTTGTTGTACTCCAGGATCTTCCCCGTCCTGACCGCGATGTGGGTCTCGATCTCCTCCCTGGCCCTCTCCACGTTGCCCGGCGCTCCGGTGATCTCGAAGACGGGGTCCCGGTCCCGGCTGGGGGTGATGATGTAAGTGTTGGTCTGCTGCTGGATCCTCTTGATGGTCGCCCCCTTGGGTCCCACCACCAAGCCCACCACGCGGTAGGGCACCCGCACCCGGATGGTGACTTGGCCGGGCAGGGTGGGGGCGCTGCCGAAGGCGGTGCCGGCCTTGTTGCGGGAGGCTCTGATCATGGAGAAGTGCTCGGCGGCGGAGATGATCTCCCGCCGAGCCATGGCCACGTCCTCCCGCCGCCCGGTGACCATGAACACCGGCTCCTCGCCCCGCACCGGCGTCTTGATGTAGGTGTTGGTCTTGGCGCGCAGGGCTTTGATCTTGCAGCCTTTAAGGGGGGGGTGGGGGAGGGGATGACAGGAGGGGGGAAAAAAAGGGCAGGGAGGTTAGAGGCTACCCTGATGCCTGCCCTTGCCCCGCGGGTGCCAGGCGCGGCCGATGCCCTTGCGCCGCTGGCCTGGGCACCTAAAAGGAGGGGAAGGTCCCTATCCTGTCAGCCCTGGCAGGAGAAATGCCAGGGGAGGGTATGCCCCTCGGTGTGCCCAGAGAGGTCCTCCCTCAGCAGCTCCCCTCAGGTGGGGGCCACCATGGACCCCCCGACCTCACCGTGGACTCCTCGACCTTACCATGGACCCCCCGACCTCACCATGGACTCCCTAACCTCACCATGGCCCCCCCCGACCTCACCATGGGCTCACAGAGCCCCAGAATGGTAGGGGATAGAAGAGCCCTCTGGAGACCCTGGAATCATCAAGCAGATCAAGTTGGTAGAGAGCTTTAGGGTCGTGGAGCCCAAGCCTTAACCCAGCCCTGCCCAGGGGCACCCCCAAACCATGGCCCTCAGCACCAGGGCCTGAAAACCCCTCCAGGGATGGAAGCTCCACCACCTCCCTGGGCAGCCTGAACCGGTCCCTGACCACTCTTGCAGGGCTGAGATTGTTCCTCATGGCCAACCTGAACCTCCCCCTGGGACAACCTGAGGCCATTTCCTCTCCTTCTCTCACCTGTGACTAGGAAGAAGATCCCAACCCCCACCTCACTGCAGCCTCCTCTCAGGGAGCTGCAGAGACCCAGGAGGTCTCCCCTCAGCCTCCTCTTCTCCAGCCTCACCACCCCCAGCTCCTCCTCCCCCTGCCCTCTTCCTCCAGACCCTTCCTCAGCCTCGCTGCCCTTCTCTGTCCCCTCCCCAGCCTCTCAAGGTCCTTCCCGGGGTCGGGAGCCCAGCTGCAGTGCTGTGCTGCTAAGGACACTTTGGGATCATCAGGAATTGCTTTGGAAACTCCACGAAGGAGACTTCCCGGTGCGAGGCACAAAGCAGCTGCGGAGCAGAGCTGCACCAAGTGAAGGCTGAGCCCAAGCAGGGTGGGGACAAGGGAACCACTTCTAGCCCTCCTCCTGCCCCAGGGCAGGATCTGCCTCTTCCTGCCCCCGTCCCTGGGCAGATATTTCCCTGCCCCACTCACCCCAGGGATGGAGATTCCATCGCGGGAAGGTGAACCCACCATTTGCCCTGAGGGCATCGACCAGGGGCTGCCAGCAGCAAGCAGCCACCCTGGGAAGGACTCCTCTGCAGTCCTCCCAGCCTGGAGGAGCTTCAGGGCCCTGTGTCCTGCCTCCCAGGACTGCACACTTTGCTCTCGTTCGCTAAAGGCCCTCAGGAGGACCTCGAAAAGACCTCAGGTGGGCGTTAGTCAGGGCCGGGCTTGCTTTCTTCTAAGCCATGGGACAATGACCCTGGGCGGGGGAGGGGAGAAGGATCTGAGGCCCAGGAGACAATCAAGGAGGCGACTCAGAAGGGTCAGGGGAGCAGAGTGGTGACAAAGGACAGGGAGCTCCACGCTGGGGCCAGATGGAAGGCACACGGTGGGCAAGGAAGGAATCCACAGGAACGAGGGCAAACCTGAGCCAGTTACAGCAGCTGCCGGCTGGGAGGGGATGGGAATGGGAGGGGAGGGGACTGCTGGGATCCCTCCGAGGGAGGAGGAGGAGGAGGGGGAAGGATTAGGGGTGTGGAGGAGATGAAAAGACCCCCCCCACCCCCACTACTGAAATGGCAAAAAGGGAGATGGGCAAGGAGAGAGCATGGCGAGAGGGGGAGGGAGGATCCAGGAACGGACAAAAGGACGCGTGGTGCAGTCATGGTGTGAGAAGGAGGGGGAGGGGGAGGAGGGGGAAGGGAGGGAGGGTCTCCTGGCAGGCCTGCAGACAGGAAAGCCAGCTTTGCAGAGATGGACAGATGGGGGATCCTGTGCTTAAAAAACTGGGAGAGAAATAACCCCCACAGGAAATGAGAGCAAGCCCAAGCCCCAGCAGCAGCAGCAGCAGGAGGGTCCAGAGGCCCAGCTGATCTCTTTGAGCAGCTCTAAACTGGTGCCCAGACAGCAGCAGTGGAAATCCCAGACAGCTCCCAACCCAACTTCCAACAGCCACTGCCAAGCAGCTCAAACCAGGCTGAGTTCCCCAACCACTGCTCCCAAGCCCACCTCAACCCCAGCCCTGAGCTGGGACTGAGCTGCTCCTAGCAGCTCACTGAGGGCTCCCACCAGCTGACTGAGGGCCCCCAGCCACACCAGGAGGAGCATCCTTGTCCCACTTGCTTCTCCCCAAGGGATTTTGTCCTCGAGGTTGGGATGTTTTTCCCCTCACAGAATGAGTTTGGGTTGGAAGGGACCTCAAAGGTCAACCAGTCCCAACCCCCCACCGTGGGCAGGGACAATTTCCCCCCCAGCCCAGGTTTGCTCAAGGTCTCCTCCAGCCCTGGCCTTGGAGCACCTCCAGGGGAGGAGGCCTGAAAGGTTTTCTCTGCACCTGGGCTGGGCAAGGCTCCATTTTTCCTGGGTGGGTGATGAGGAGAGAACTTCTTAGCACTGAGGGCCTGCAGAAACTCCAGCAGAACACAGAACTTTGTCCTGTGCTGCTCTAACTCTTGCAGGCAGCCTGCAGACAGCAGCTAATTGATCCCTGGCAGCCCTCCTGCCACTGAGGTTTCTCTATCAGACAGAGAACTAAGCCCTTCCTTGCTGGGTTTCTATTAGAGGGAGAATTATGTTTTTTCTATTAAGAGGGAGAATTAAGCCCTTCCTTGTTGTCTTTCCACCTCCTACCTCCCAGTAGCTCACTTTTGGGCCCCTAACACCCATCCCAAAGCTTCCACACAAAGGTCTGTGGGATACTTCCCTCCCCACCTCCCTCCCCACTGCCGATGGACTCCAAGGGAGTCCAACTCGCCCCCGGTTCACATCCTGGGGGGCTGTGGAGCCTCCAGCACCCAGCACCAGTTTGCCAACTGGGATTACAAATGAAGAAATCAATCAAGTCTAGACATTGCCAAGGTGGGGAGGGGGAGATTTGGCTCCACAGCCACATTCTCCTGCACCAAGGGTTCAACCAATCCATCGCAGCTAATGGAGGAGGGCTGGAGGGACGGGGTGGGGAATCAATCACAGAATGGTTTGGGGTTGGAAGAGACCTTAAAGACCATCCAGTCCCAACCCCTCTGCTGTGGGCAGGGTCATCTTCCACCAGACCAAGGCTGTTCAAAGCCTCATCCAGCCTGGTCTTGATGGCTTCCATGCAGGAGGCATCTACAGCTTCTCTAAGCTGCCTGTGCCAGTGCCTCACCACCCTCACAGGGCAGCCAGGGGTGGAGGATGCATCTGAGCCAACCCAGCCCAAATCTTCTCTCACTGAAGAGTGCCTTCAATGCAAGGTGATTCCATGGGACCTCAGCCTGGTCCACACCCAGGCTCCCTTGCACTGCTCTGGCAGAGGCTGGAGGAGGGGCACAGGGTGGCTGTGCCAGCTGCACCGTGCATGGTGGCAGTGCCAGCAGGAGGATGGCACTGTGGGCAATGCCTCTGGAGTAGCTCCATGGCCTGTTCCATTCTGGTGTAAACCCAGCCTTAAAGCCCCACAAAACCCTTCTCCAGAAGGTCAGATCCCACACAGCCTGCTGCAGCCTGAGGGGTCTGAACTGGCACCAACTGGCAAACACCTCCAGCAGTTGCTGTTGGAGGCCCAGGTCCAGCCCTGAGGTGGGTTGGGGATTTGATTTTGTGCCTTCCAAAAACCCACCCCAGAAACCACTCCAGCTCCTTCTGCTCCTGCTTTGCATCAGCCACCGAATTATATCTCCAGAGACAAAAGATTTTTCAGGCCTCTTCTCATTCCTCCTGAGGCACGTTTATGCTCTGCTGGTTGAAGTGACACCTGGAAGTACCCCACTTAGACCGTTTGCACCTTGCTGGGGTGGTAGGAAAGAGCCTGAAGGGTAAATTAGGTCCTTTTTGTGTGTGGTTGGTTGGTGGGTTTGTTTGTCTTTCTGTTCCAAGTCATCAAATTAAAGAGGGACCATAAACCAAACCAACCCTCGGCTCCTCTCTCTGCTTAAGGTGGGGCACTCTCCTCCCATTAGGAGATGAAAGCCACGCTTAAAAGAGAGGAGCACACAAAGAACACCGCAAAACAAACCCTCCCGAATATCCGGGGCGGGGGGGAAGGTGTTAAGGTTTTGCTGCATTAAAACCCAAACAACCCCAAAAGCTGATGAAAGCCGTGGCAAAACACCTCCCCCACAAGCGCGGACAAAAAAGGAGCCTCCAGCCGCCCGCTAAAAACCCTTTGCCTTCAGGTTTTTATTGTCCCGGTGATGCAAGTTGTGCTTGCAAGGGGGAGGACACCAAAAAGTTGGCACCGCCGCGACCGAGACACCCCCGAGCCAAGGCAAGGTTGCAGCCGCCCCCTCCAAGTGCGGCAGCGCTGAGCTCTTGCAGCTGGCACTGGAAGTTGGTTGGAAAAGATGTTCCCCTCCCCGCCCCCCAAAAGGGGCAACAAGCACCTGAAAGGCAACAAACCGACGGGAAAGGCAACAAAAAGCACCTGAAAGGCAACAAACCAGCAGAAAGGGCAACAAACCAGCAGAAAAGGCAACAAAAAGCACCTGGAAGGCAACAAACCAGCAGAAAGGGCAACAAAAAGCACCTGGAAGGCAACAAACCAGCAGAAAAGGCAACAAAAAGCACCTGGAAGGCAACAAACCAGCAGAAAGGGCAACAAACCAGCAGAAAAGGCAACAAAAAGCACCTGGAAGGCAACAAACCAGCAGAAAAGGCAACAAAAAGCACCTAAAAGGCAACAAACCAGCAGAAAGGGCAACAAAAAGCACCTGGAAGGCAACAAACCAGCAGAAAGGGCAACAAAAAGCACCTGGAAGGCAACAAACCAGCAGAAAGGGCAACAAAAAGCACCTGGAAGGCAACAAACCAGCAGAAAGGGCAACAAAAAGCACCTGGAAGGCAACACAAAGACCCAAAAGGCAACAAAAAGCACCCAAAAGGCAAAAGATAACCCCTCCAAAAAGGCAAACACACCACCCCAGAAAGAGCAAAACACCAAAAAGAGAGAGCAAAGTAGCAAATAAAAGGGCAAAAGGAGCAAAAAAAAAAGGGGGGGGGAGCAAAGTAGCCCCAAAAAGGCAAAACACCGACAAGAAAGGGCAAAATGCCCCCAAAAGAGGCAAAAAACACTAAAAAAAAAGGGCAAGCCACTAAAAAAGACCAAAGAGAAACCCACAAAAAAAGGGCAAAGCACCAAAAATTCGGCTGAACACCGGGGGAAAAGAGGAAAAAAAAGGCAAAACACCAAAAAGGCCAAAAAGATCCCCAAAATTCCAAGCCCCGCGCCCCAAAGTGCAACCTCAGCTGCCCCCCGAGCAATCATCCATTGGCAGAAAGTTGGCACCCGGAGCTGTCAGCACCCCCACCACCCCTCCCTCCCGGCCGTGCCCCCGGCCCAGCCACCGCGGCTCCGGCCGCCCCGGGGTGGGTGGTGCCCGCGGGGCCCTCCGCATGGCAGCGCGGCCCCGGCGTGCGGCACCAATCCGGCGCGGCGGGCGCGCAAGCGGGAGCCGGCCGATGCGGGCGGAGCGGGGAGAAAGGAGCGGGGCAGAGGCGAGGCAGGAGGCTGGGGCTGGCGAAGACAAAGGCAAGGAGCAGGGGCGGGGTGGGGGGGAAGGTGGCCCCCACCCGACGGCCACCGCCGAGGCTCTTCCCCACTGCCCTAGATTCCGGCCGGCTGCGGCGAGGTTCACTCGGTCAGAGCGGCGGCGGCGGCGGCCAGCAGCGAGCCGGAGCCGCTGCGCGCAGCCTGCGCTGTGTCTTCCCTAGAAAAATTCCCTTTGTCTCCTCTCTCCCTCTCCTTCTCTCTCTCTCTCTCCCCCTCTCCCTTCTCCTCTCTCCCAGACCCATTTTTTCCCTCCCCTCCCACCACCTCCACTCCAAACCCCACGAAGTCCGAGCCCGTGCCGCACTTTTTTTTGTGTCTTCCCCTCGCTGTAATTCCAGGAGGAGGATTCGCGAACGATTCGGACGCCAACTGCCATTTCTTCCCTCCCTCCTTCCCTCCCTTTCCTCCTTTCCCGGCCCATCTCCCGCTGCCAGGAGCGAGCAGAAGGAGGGTTTAGGGTTTTCTGGCCCCACCAGAGGCGGGAGGCTTCTGCTCCCCCATGGTTTAGACGAAGCGAGCAGACCCCCAGGATCTGACCCCCCTCCTCCCCCCGCAGCCTCGCCGCTCGCAGGCTGCTGTGCATCCATCCACCTCCACATGGTGGGTGGGGGAGCTGCAATCTCCAGACTTCCTCAATGAAAAAGGCTCCCTCGGACTATTTTTAAACGCTGGAAGCGTTGGAGCACGTTTGGAGCTACACAAAGAGCCCCAAATCACCTGGGGGCTCCGGGAGGGAACGGGGCGGGGGGGGGGGACACGCACACTCTTGTTATTTAACTTCACCTTGACCAAGAAAGAGCAATTTCTGTGAAGCTCCTCACTGCCATCACCTCCTTGCTGCCGTTATGAGGCTGGGAGGTGCTTCATCGAAGGGTGTCTCTGGGTCCAGGTGCCAATGGGTGGCTCCCAGGGACCAGCAGAGCAACAAAACCACTCCCAGGGATGGTCCTGGCTGGCAGCAGGCAGCCAGCACAGCCCTGGGGAAGCTGAGCTGACCCCTAACAGCCTTCTCCTCACACCTCCAATACACCAAGCACACAAAGGACCACTGAGCACGGCCCCCTCAGCTCCAGCCTGAAATGTTCCCCGCTTGGGGAGCCCAGCAGCCTCCTCCCTGGCTCCACTGTCGGCAGCCCCACAGCTGGGCACCAGGAGCACGCTGAAGGCTGGCACAGAAGTGACCTCTCCATCAGGCTGATCTCCAGCTGCTTCTAGGGAAGATCCTGGACAGCTCAGCACTGAGGATTTCTGCTCCTGCCTTAAACTCCACAGCCAAAGCAGGACACCTCCAGCCACTCTTCCCCACACCCTTGGGTTGGAAGGACTTCCTCCTCTGGTGCCCCACCAGCTGCCCACAGACCACCTGCAAACCACTTCGGGGCTTTCGTCCCTGCGCCCTTGGCAAGCGGAGCGGCGCAGCTCCGAGAGCTGGCACCGAGAGCTGGCAGGTGAAAGAGAGCAGCCACCAAGCACCCCAGCACACCAGGCAGGCCCCAGAACCAGGGAGCACCGTGCCAGGGCACCTGCCACGAAGTGCAGCCACCCAAGCTCAGCCTGGTCAGAGTTCACCCCAAGGGAAGCAAGGAAGGAGCCGAGATGCAGGCAGAGACACCGCTGCTCCTCGCCCCAGCAGCAAGAGGAGGCGCCTGTGGAGGTCATGGCTCCACTTCTAGCCAGGGAAGGGAAGTCCTTGCCAAGCATGGCCAGGGACAGAGTGGGAGAGGTCATAAACGTCAGTCAGAAGCATCTTCATCCCACATCCTTCCCTCTCCTGGCGCTTCCAAAGCTCTCCTTGGCACACCCCTCCAGCTACCCAACTCTCTGCCACGGCTCCTCGGCGGGAGGGGTGGGGAGGGAGGGCATCAGGCTGGAGAAGCAGCTCCCAGCACCTCTCCAACCAATCCCCAACGGAGGTCTCCTGTTTACAGCAGCCCACAGCCTCACCCCTGAGCAAGTCCCCCTGCCCCATCTGGCCAGCGGGCACCGGAGGAGCACCGCTGGAAGCCAGCGCAGAGAGCGGCACCGGCGCCAACTCCGGCGCCGCTTGCAGCAGGCGATTGGCTCCGCCGGGGCACGTTACCAGCTCCCGGGGAAAACAGGGAGCTGCCAGGCACAGGTTTGAGCTCCTGCAGCATCTCCTCCTTGCAAGCAGAGCCACCTCTCCTCCACCACGGTTTAAAAAAAGCCTCAGCTCAAATCCCGACCCGGGGGTGGGGGGAGGGGGAGGAGGAGAGGGGCAGCTCAGGAACCTTAGGGATGCTCCCCCGGGGGGGTGGCCTCCGGTGGCAGGTGGAAACACACACACAACCCCCCCGGGCAAAAGCAGGCACACGGTCAAAAAGGGGACCCCTGTGGCCAGATCCAGGCCTCCTCCCCACAGGGAGGTGTCAGGGAAGGTTGACTTGGAACGGTGAGGTTTTCATCTTAAAATAACACGAAGGAACAGCCTCTGGCCCCCCTCAGACACCAACTTCAAGGAAGAGCTCAACCCTTGCTGCCACTTCGAGCCCTGGGATCGGTTTTCATTCACTGCCACTTTTGCCTCTCTCTCTCTCTCTCTCTCTCTCTCTCTCTCTTCTTTCTCTCTTCCAAGATCTTCAGCACCCCTCAGAAAAACCACCAGCCCCACGGGCAGGATCACCCCGGGGGGGGGGGGCGACTGACAGCAGCAGGGTCACCCGGGAGGTGCCAGCCTGCAGTTACTGCCTTCCCTCGGGGAGTCCTGCAGAGCAGCGCAGGATTTGCCCTCCCCTCCGCCTCAAACCCTCAACCCAGGGCAGCCTGCACCCAGCTCCACCTGAGAGCAGCCCCTCAAACCCTCACCTTCCCCACTCCCCCTCCCCCCCCCCCCAAAAAAAACAAACAACCCCCTGGAGATATTCCTCGAGGAATAAAGGAGCGTGGGCCACGATCCCTGCTGGAGGCAGAGCGCGCTGAGGTCTGCGAGGGGGGCTCTTGCCGAAGCAATTTTGCTTCCCAGCCGCACAGGATCTGGCCCAGCCGCCTCTGAGCAAGGGGCCCAGCCCCTCCACCGGCTGCCCCAGCACGGATGGACCCCTGCTGCCACCGGGGCCACCTGGCCAGGCTCCAGCCCGTTGCCACCCTCCCGGTTTTCCCAGCACCACGGCACGCAGTAAAAATGGTGGCAAAAGAATCCAGGTCCCCACATCCCTTCTCCATCCCTCCGGCCACGCCGCTGCGGGCGGAAGGCAGGGGCACACCCCGCCCCCCATCCCCGGGAGTTTGGGGCAGAGGGGAGACGGCAAAAAAAAGAGACCCCAGGCCGAGCACCTCCTGCACCGACCAGCGTTTCCCCTCGCTTCTGCCTGCCGAATCCTTTCTCTTTTCCAACTTTACGGAACAAAGGGGGCCTGATTCTCCCCCGGCCTCCCACCCGCCGGCGCAGGGCTGCCGCTGCAAAGCCTCCGCCGGTTCCGGGCCGCGCTCCGCTCATGGCGGTGGAGAAAAGCATCAAGGGGGTATGGTGGGGATCAGGCCCGCTGGCATCTCCTCGGCCATACCTTCCCCACCCCCCCCCTCAGCCCTTCCCCAACTCCCCAGCGCTGGAATCACCATCCCAGAGCGTGGGGAGGGGATGGGGGGGAGGAAGGCAAGCAGGAGGCGTTCCCTCCGCCGCAGACACCCCGAGGTTTTTTTGGGGGGGGGTAGGGGACACACACACAGCAGCCCACCGTGCCCCTGCCCGCTCGCCGTGCCAGCATGACCAGCTCCTGGCTTCACTGGTGGGAGCAGAGCTGTGCCACCAGAGGCCCCATTGTTCCCAGAACAGGCTCCAGCCGAGGGATGGCACAGCCATTAGCCAGCCCCCAATCCCTCATCCCCCTCCCCTCCTCACACCGTGCCCACCACAGCCTCCGGGCGCATCCCTTGTCGGGCAGCACCGAGGTGCCAGCTGGCCCAAGCCCCTCCGGCTCGGGCCGTCCCGATTCCCGATCCAAGAGGAAAGCATCTGGATGCGTGGAGCCGCAGTCTCTGCCCCTCGCACTTGCAGAGCATCAAGTTACTTGCTCGGAGAAAGAGGGGGGGGGCGGGAAAAGAAACCACCCCCAGGACCCCCCCTCAGCCTCACCACCATTAGGATGATTTTTTTCCCCTCCCCTCTCCCCCCCCGCCTCTCTTTAAGCAACACAAAACTTCCTGGCGATGCCAGAGAAGAGCTTGGTGGAGCTTCCCACCCTCCTTCCTCCCCCCCAAGCACCTCACCCCCACACCCACGAGCGTGGGGGTGGGCAAGGGGTGACTTAAGAGTGGGTGTGGTGTGTGTGTGTGTGTGTATATATATATATAATTTCTTTTTAAGCCCTCCCTCCATCCCACCTCGCTCCCAACAGAGCCATAAGGAGAACAAAAGCATCCCTGTGGTGGCAGCGTGGCTGGCGGCTGGGGACATGTGGGACAGTTGGGTGCCCACCCTTGGGTGCCCACTCTAGGGGTGGCTGCTCGGAGGCATTCGTTCCAGGGATGCTCACTACCCCTCCCCCCCCCCCGCCCTCCCTCCCAGGCTGCCCACCCTGAGGATGACCGCTCCGAGGTGCCTGCTCCAGGGGTGCACATCCCAAGGGTACCTGCTCTGAGGTGCCCGGTCCAGAGCGACCACTCCAAGGGTGCCCACTCCAGCAGGGGGTGACCACTCTGGGGGTTGTGTGTGTCCTGGGGGTGACTGCTCCTAAGTGCCTGCTCCAGAGATGATCACCCTAGGGGTACCCTCTCTGGGGTGCCCACTCTGCGGGTCACTTCTCCGAGGTGCCTATGCCAGGGGTGCCCGCTCCAGGCGTGACCACTCTGGGGGGAGGGGGGTGGTGTGCCTGCTCCGGGGTACCCGCTCGAGGGGTGCCTATTGAGGGGGATGTCTGCTCGAGGGGGTGCCAGCTCGAGGGGGTGCCCGCTCCGGGGGGGGGGGGGCGTGGGGGGTGCCCACCCCGGGGCGGGGGGTGCCCGCTCGCCAGTCACACGCTTGCAGAAGGAGTTGAAGTTGCATTCAGCGGGAGCTGGCAGCGGGGCTGTGCCCGGCAGCATGCCCGGCCCCGCTCCAACCACACCCCCTCGGCTCCGCCGAACCCAACAAAGAGGATTTTTTTTTCCCCTACCGGCCGGGGCTCGGGGAACCGGGGCCGGGCTGAGCCCTCGGCCAGCTCCGCTCCCTCCCTTCTTGCCCCCTCAGCTTCATTTGCCCTTTTGATTTTTCGGTTCGTTTAAGGGACCGGCGCCGTTCGCGGGCACAACCGGAGGGAAGCACACGGGCTCGGCGGCTCCGGTGCGGACAAACCGGACGAACCCACGCAGGCATTCCGATAGATTTCCCGCACGCACCGAACAACAACAACAACAACAAAAAAACCCCCTCCACCGTCACCCCCCCCCCATAAAAAATCCCGACCGATTCCTCCTCTTTCCCCCTTGCTCCGGGAGTCCCGGAGAGGGAGCGGGGCTGTCCCCTCCGCTTTGTCCCCGGTAGGGCTGAGCCGGCCGGTGCCCCGAACAATGGCAGGAGGGGAGGGAGCGGCGAGGGGCGAGCCGCGGGGGGAAGTTGTTGGGGCGGTCCCAGCCCTCCTGGCCCCGGGGATGCGGCGGGAGCCGGCGGAGGCGATGGTGGAGCGTGGGGGGGAGGAGGGGGTGCAAGTTTCCCCAGGAAGGGACCCGGACGGACGGCGGGAGGAAGGAAACGAGGACCGAAAAGCGGCGGGTCGGATTGAGGGGGGGAGGGAAAGGGGGGGGATGGAGGGGTGGGGTAGGGGAGCGGTGGCTGAGCGGGGACCGGCGCCCCGGTGGGGGACGGCGGATAGGGGGGGGGGGGGGGGACCGGGGGCCGGGGCGGGGGGCGGCCCCCCCCCTCCCGGTGCTCACCTTGCCGTCCCACGATCTCGGCCACGTGCTCGGAGCTGGGCACCGGGACGCACTCGGTGGTGTTGGAGCTGCTCTTCAGCCTCAGCTCGGCCTCTTTGTACAGAGCGCACAACTTCGGTTCCGCCGCTCCGCCGCCGGGGACCGCCGAACCTTTCGGGGCCGGTGGAGGTGGTGGAGGCGGCGGCGGTTGCTGCTGCTGCTGCTGCTGCTGCTGCTGCTGCTGCTGTTGCTGCTGCTGCTGTTGCTGTTGCTGCTGCTGCTGCTGCTGCTGCGGCGGCGGCGGCGGTGGCGGCGGCGGCGGCGGGGGCTGCTGCGGCGGCGGCGGCGGCGGGTTATTGTTGTTGTTGTTGCTGTCCTCCACCAGCACCACGGCGGAGGAGGAGGAGGAGGAGGAAGGCTCGCCTAGCCCCAGCAGGCAGAGCTGGTCCAGGGCGAGCTGCAGCGCCCGGTCATCCTCCAGCAGCGCTCTGTCTTTGCCGCTCCCACCGAAACAGCCTAAATCGCCGAAACCCCCGTTCCTTTCCATTATCCCTGGTACTACCAGGCTAGGCATGGCTAACAAAGACTTGAGAGGGGGTTGGGTGGTGGTGGTTGGTTGGGGAGGGGGGTGGGGGGGTTAGGAGTAAAAGCAGGGGGGGGGGTGGGGTGGGGGGGGTGTGAGAGCGAGAGAGGAGGGGAGTTGGGGAAAGAAGAGGGGGGTGGGGGGGGACACAAAGAGCTCGGGAGGGAGAAGGGAAAAAAAAAAAGAGAGAGAGAGAGAGAGAGTAAAAAAAAAAAAAAAAAGCAAAGGGGGAAAAAAAAAAAAAAAGAACGGAGAAAAAAAAAAAAAAAAAAAGGCAGAGGGAGAGAAACAGAGAGAGAAAAGGACCCTCCGCCCACCTCCCCTCCGCCTGGCCAAGCCCCTTTCTCTCTGTAACCCGAGAGCTCCCTCGCCCAGGCACTTCCAGCCCGCCCGGGGTCCCCCCGCAGCCGCCGCCGCCGCCGCGGCCGCCGCCTCCGCCCCCGGCTCGCAGCCGCCGGAGGGGTGTGCGGGGGGCGGCGGGGCGCGGAGCCCCGCGGGGGGAAAACTCTTTTGTTTGAAGGCGGCTGGGCGCAGCGGGAGCCTGCCCCGGCCCGCGGCCTGCTGGGGGATGTAGTCCCCGGTGAACGGCACGCAGGCACACACACACACACCCGACGCGCACACCCCCCACCCCCCCCGCCACCCCGACACACACGCGCACACCCCCTCCCCACCGGTTACCGGCGGCCGAGGGAGGGAGAGGAAGGGGGGAGTCAGTGGGAAGGGGTGCGGGGGGATGTGGAGGGACACTGAGCAGGGACGGGAGGAGAGTGGGGGGACACTGGGCAGGGATGGAAGGGCAATGTGGGGGGACAGAAAGGGGATGGGGGGACACTGGGCATGGATGGAGGGGGATGTGGGGGGACAGGAAGGGGAGTGGGGGGACACTGGGTAGGAACAGAAGGGGAGTGGGGGGACACTGGGCAGGGATGGAGGGGGATGTGGGGGGACAGGAAGGGGATGGGGGGACACTGGGCAGGGATGGAGAAGGATGTGGGGGGACAGGAAGGGGAGTGGGGAGACACTGGGCATGGATGGAGGGGGATGTGGGGGGACAGAAAAGGGAGTGGGGGGACACTGGGCAGGGATGGAGGGGGATGTGGGGGGACAGGAAAGGGGATGGGGGGACACTGGGCAGGGATGGAGGGGGATGTGGGGGGACAGAAAAGGGAGTGGGGGGACACTGGGCAGGGATGGAGGGGGATGTGGGGGGACAGGAAGGGGAGTGGGGAGACACTGGGCAGGGATGGAGGGGGATGTGGGGGGACAGAAAAGGGAGTGGGGGGACACTGGGCAGGGATGGAGGGGGATGTGGGGGGACAGGAAAGGGGATGGGGGGACACTGGGCAGGGATGGAGGGGGATGTGGAGGGACAGGAAAGGGAGTGGGGAGACACTGGGCAGGGATGGAGGGGGATGTGGGGGGACAGAAAAGGGAGTGGGGGGACACTGGGTAGGAACAGAAGGGGAGTGGGGGGACACTGGGCATGGATGGAGGGGGATGTGGGGGGACAGGAAGGGGAGTGGGGAGACACTGGGCAGGGATGGAGGGGGATGTGGGGGGACAGGAAGGGGAGTGGGGGGACATTGGTCAGGGATGAAGGGGGATGTGGGGGGACAGGAAGCGGAATGGGGGGACACTGGGCAGGGATGGAGGGGGATGTGGGGGGACATTGGGCAGGGATGGAGGGGGATGTGGGGGGACAGGAAGGGGAGTGGGGGGACACTGGGCAGGGATGGAGGGGGATGTGGGGGGACAGGAAGGGGAGTGGGGGGACACTGGGCAGGGATGGAGGGGGGGCTGTGTCACAGGTGGAGAGGGATACAAGGGGGACCCAGTGTGATAGGGGTGAGGGGGGCACCCACCATGCCAAGGCTGGGGAGGCTGTGTGGGGACCCAATTGAGCCGTGGGTGAAGTGGGGTGCAGGGGTGCTGGGGTTCACTGTGTCATGGGGGGGACAGGGGGGAGTGTGCAGGGGGCCCCCACCATGCCGAGGGGGAGAGGGGCTGTGGGTGGGAGGTGCTGTGATTTGGGGGGGTGAGACTGGAGCAGGTGGGTGCAGGAGGCCCTGTGGGCGCCCGCTGTGCCATGGGTGGAGAGGGCACCCACTGGGCAAAGCTGGAGGGGGCTGAGAGGGGAAGGGGCTGTATGGGGGACCCACTGTGCCAAGGGTGAAAGGGGTGCTGGGGTGACTTAGCTGTGACACAGCTGGTGGGGGACGTGAGGGGAGCAGAGTGGAAGGGGACACGAGGGGACCCACCGTGCCCCGGGTGGACGTGGGCTGCATGGGGCCCCACCAGGCATTGGGGTCTGCGTGGGGCCCTGCCGTGTGCACCCCGGGATGGAGGGGAGGGGGTCACAGTGAAGTGGGGGCTGCAGGGGACCCGTCAATGCTTCAAGGAGGGCCTGCGTGGGGACCTGCCACTGCCCACTCGTGAAGGGTGCTGTGGAGAAGTCAAGGGCTGGAAGCCTAAAGATCCACTGGTCCAGGGGGGGCCCTGGGGAGAAGCAGCGGCTGGGCAGGGCCACCTCAGGCTGCTGTGGGCTCCGGTGGCACCAGGGGGGGGGTGGGGGGGAACGGTCCTGAAGGGATAAGCCCACCCCCCACGGCCAGGCAGCTCGCTGGCTTCATCCTCATGCAAAGGGCGGGGGGGGACGGAGGAGCACAGCCTTCGAAGAGCTGCTGGGGACCCCCCGCACACGGAGAAAGCCCCCAGCTAACCCCCCCAAGGGTCTGAGCGCCGAGCCCACAGCTCTGGGAATCCTGGAAAGAGGGAAGAACGAGGACCCCTCCCCTCCTCCCCCATCCCCCCCGAGCACCCCAAGGGCCTTCTGGTGGCTTCGGGCGCAGGCACAGCGATGCTCGGTGGGGCTCGGCTTCTCTACCCCTGGCTCCCTGCCCCGGCGAAGCCCACCCTGCGACCCGGGGGGGGGGGTGGGGGGTGGGTTGGAGAGCCCTGGGACAGCCTCGCTGCCTCGCCTTGGCTTTTCTCATTGAAATGAGGAGCGATCAGCTCTGGGGAGGAGGGGTGGCGGTGGTGGAGGGGAGGGGAGGCAGGGAGGGGGGGATGAATTGAAAATAGCTTCCCAGCTTCCCCGCCAGCGAGGCTGGGCCATGTGTGTGCGACTGCGAGGTTCTCCCCTCGTCCCCTTTCTTCCCTTTGAATCAAACCAGATGTCTCTCCCCTCCGTCGCTTTCCTCTCTCCCATGAAACGCGATTGCCTGCGCTCGCACTGGGGGTGGGGGGGGGGAAAGAGAGAGGGAGAGACAATGCCGGGGGCCGTGCGAGGCTCCCACCGAGCCCCCCCCATCGAGCCGCAGCCCTGGCAAGAAGCGACGGGGCCGGAGCGAAGCTGGGAGGGGGGTGGTGGGAGGGGGGGGGATGGTGGCACCGACGCCTCGGTCACCCAGGCAGGAATTTTCTTACCCCTTTTACACCTCCGCCCCCCCTACCACCACCACCACCACCACCTCCTCACCCTCCACCCCCTTTTCTCCCTCCTCCTTGCATTCGCTGCGATTTCCTCTGCCGGAGCCTTGCAGCCAGGTTTCTCCTCTCTCTCTCTCTCTTTTTCTCTTCTCCCGCTTCCCCCCACCCCTCCTCCCCTCCCCTCCCCTCCCTCCTCTTCCTCTTTCTGGGTCTCCAAGCAGAAGATCTCAGCTTGCAGATGAACTAAGCAGATGGGGCACCCGGCACAAGGAAATGTCTCATCCACTGACTCAGACGGTAAGGTGTTGCTGCAGCTTTCCCTTGCGAGGCTGCCCAAGCACTTCGGGGACGGGAATTTGGCTTTCCCCCCCCCACCCTCTCCCCCACCTTTTTTCCCCCCCTGTTGGCCGTCCAGGGTTTCCCCTCCCTCCCTTCCCCCCCATCCCAAATCCTTTAGCACAAAGTCCTCCTTAAGGAGATGCTGGGACAGGGGTGGTGGTCGCTGTTCCCTTCTGCTGCGGGAGGTGGGGAGGAGCTGCGGTGGGAGTTGGAGTTTGGAGGGGTTTTGGGGGGGGGGTTTGGGGGGCGGTTGGGTTTGTTGAGAGGGGTTTCTTTTGGGGGGGGGGGGGGGGATGGGGGTGTTGTGTTGTGAGGGATCAAATGAAAAAGGAGAAAGCGGAGCCGGGAGCAGAAGGACCTCACCGCGGGCTGCTGCGTCTCACAGGGGGAGGGGTTGGGTTCTTTGTGATCCCTTCCGACCCCCCCAACACCATTCCGCGATCCCACGGCTGGCGGAGAAGCGTGGTGGGGATGAGCCTGGCTCGGTTCTGCTCCGCACGCCGAGGGGCCGGGGGAAGGTCTGGCGGCTGCGGGGTTGGGTTCCTTCGGTCCAGGAGGTGTCGGAGGGGTGGGCAGGGGGCGGAAGCATCGCACCTGGGGGTGGAGGTGGGGAGGGGGGGGGGAGGTGGGGTTGGGGTGGGGGTGGTTCGCCACGGCCAGGCTCAGCCCCGCGTGTCACATGGAGCTGGCAGGGGACAGGATTGTGTCTTGTTTACTCCACGTGGCTGCTCCGCTACTCGCTGCTGGCTCCTCCTGCACACACCCTGCCGGCTCCGGCCGTGGGCAAGGGTGGGAGGCAGCTGTGTCGCAGCCGTGTCACAGACACGCGTGTCACAGCCGGGTGCGTGCAGCACGCCAGCGGGGACAGCGATCTGCAAGGGGAGACTCTCTGCTCTGCACCAGGAGAGGTCATCTCGGGGGGGCTGGGGTCAGTGCTGCAGCAGGACAGGGCAGCGGGAGGGAGCTGGGAAGGAGAAGGAGCTGGCAGTGCCTGGGGTGGGCAAGAAGGTGCCCAGGAGGCAGCAAGGTGCCCAGGAGGCAGCAAGGTGCCCCCCAGGGGCAAGGAGGCCCTCAAGGGGCCGCTGGGGGCAGGCAGTGTGGGCAGCAGGGCAAGGGAGGCTCTGCTGCCCCTCTGCTCTCTGACCTCCTGAGGGCAGCTCTGGAGGGCTGGGGCCAGGGCTGGGCTCCCCCTCCCCACTTGCAGAGGGCCTGGGGGCTGCTGGGGAGGGTCCAGGGGTGGCTGGGAAGGTGCTGAGGGGACCTGGAGCAAAGAGCTGCCTGAGGCTGAGAGCCTGGAGGAGAGCAGCCCCAGAGAGGAGCTGAAGGCTGGAGGGGGCAAGAGGCTGGGGCTGGCATCTGCCCAGTGGTGCCCAGGGAGAGGCCAAGGGGCACAGAGTGGAGGTCAGGAGGAGAAAGTTGTTTGGGGGTGAGGCTGCTGGAGGCCTGGAGCAGGCTGAGCCCAGAGAGGTTGTGGAGAGCTTCCAACCCCCCCTGGGCACTGTGCCCCCTGGGCAAGCTGCTGGGGAGAGCCCTGCTGGAGTGGAGGGGGGAGGGGTGGTGCAGGAGATGCTCTCCAGAGGTCACTTCCCACCCCTCATCACCACATCTCTGCAGCTCTGAAACCCCTCCAGGGATGGGGAATCAGCCACCTCCATGGGCAGCCTGGGCCAGGCTTGGAGAACCCTCCCAGTGGAGAAATTTCTTCTGCTGTCCAACCTAAACCTGTCCTGAGGACACCTGAGGCCATTTTTCCCCCCCTCTGATACCTCCTCTGTCGATTACCACATCACTTTTGGGACACCCTTTGGCTTGCAACCTCCATCTGAAGCCCCAGTCCTGGAGCTTTCAGGAGGGGGAAAGAGGACAGGGAAAGGAGTCCCTGCAGGGCTCCAGCTGCAGGCTGTCAGCCAGCACAGGGCACCCCCAGGAACCCCAAAACCAACCCCAAAGTTTGCCTGGCTCCAGGGGAATCACCACTGGGAGTGGGTCCTTTGCTTTTGCCTTCTCCTGAGGCTTCCAGGTTTCACTCCAGTTACATCAGCTCCCATTTCTGCCCAGCCAGAAGGTCTGGAAGCTCTCTGGGAAGCCTGAAGATTCCTCCTCATGCATCTCCTCATGACTCAGGGCTGGTAGGGAAGCTTTGGGAGCTGGCAGCATGGGCAGTGACTAATCCTGATGGGTCCCTGATAGCAGCCCTGCCTCCCTGCACACAATGCTTTTTGGGGGTGTAGCTGGCTTCCAAGCCAGGCTTTGATCCTCCTCCTGCTGATAGCAGCTGCTCAGGGCTGACCTTACCTCCCTGTCTGGCATGGTTGCCCTCTGGGGAAGCTGAATTTTGAGGGCAATTCAGGCTCTAAGTGGCTGCCAGGTGGCTGGGATGGAGGTGGGGAGCTGGAAGAGCTCAGGGGAGCTTGGTGCTGCCAGGAGCTTCCACCTTTGGAGCTCCCTGGACCTGGGGGGGGGTTCATTTGGGGGTTCCAGGTAGGGTTTGAGTCGTGAGACATGAAGGTGAGGAAGGGGCTGGGGAACAGGGCTGGGGAGGAGCAGCTGAGGGAGCTCTGGGGGGCTTCAGCCTGGAGAAATGAAGGTGAGGAAGGGGCTGGGGAACAGGGCTGGGGAGGAGCAGCTGAGGGAGCTCTGGGGGGGCTTCAGCCTGAAGAGATGAAGGTGAGGAAGGGGCTGGGGAACAGGGCTGGGGAGGAGCAGCTGAGGGAGCTCTGGGGGGCTTCAGCCTGGAGAAGTGAAGGTGAGGAAGGGGCTGGGGAACAGGGCTGGGGAGGAGCAGCTGAGGGAGCTCTGGGGGGCTTCAGCCTGGAGAAATGAAGGTGAGGAAGGGGCTGGGGAGGAGCAGCTGAGGGAGCTCTGGGGGGGCTTCAGCCTGGGGAAGAGGATGCTGAGGGGAGACCTCACTGCTCTCCACAGCTCCCTGACAAGAGGTTGGAGCCACGGGGTGGGAGGGAGGAGTTGGGCTCTTGTGCCAAGGAATAAGGCACAGGACAAGAGGAGATTGCCTCAGTTGCCCCAGGGGAGGTTCAGCTTGGCCATGAGCAACAATTTCTGCCCCTTGAGGCTTGGCCAGGCCTGGCCCAGGCTTGCCCAGGGCAGTGGTGGAGTCTCCAGCCCTGGAGGGGTTCCCCAGCCCTGGAGCTGTGGTGCTGAGGGTCATGGTGTGGTGGTGCCCTGGGGCAAGGCTTGGCCTCAAGTGCCAGAAAGGTCTTCTCCAAGCCAAACACTTCCAGGATTCTGTCCTCAGAAGATCCTAAAGACTCCAGAGCTGGAGTGGGGGCTGGGGGGGGGATCCCTCTCAGCCTGCAGGCAGGAGGGATTTGGAGCTCACCTCTCCTCCAGCAGCTCCAGGGCTTGGCCACTTCCTGCAGCACCTCCAGGCTCAGAAATTCATCTGTGGCAATGGGGGGGGGGGGGGGGGGGGGGGGGGGGAGGTGTGTGTGTGGGGGGGGGGGTCCCTCACTGCTGCCCCATCTGTGGCTGCCCCCTTTTGGCTTTTTAACCCTCTTTGCCTTTGCAGACAGGCCCCAGCCCAGGAGGTGTCCTCCTTCCCCCAGGCAGGGACCCTAAAGTGCTTTGCTCCTTTAAGCTCATCCCCCAGCTAAGCAAATTAACAGCAGGGCTTTGCTCCCAAAGCTCCTGCAAGTCCATTTGGGTTTGGGGAGCCCAGGTTCCAGAGGGGGGGAGGGGAGGGAAGGGATCAGGCCCAGGAGAGGAGCTCCTAAAGCCCCTCAATTTGGTTAAGAGCTCAGCAGATTGGCTGCCAATCTGCCACCGTGGGGGAGGGGGAGGCAGACACAATCTGCCAGGGGCTGGGGGGCGCTGCCTGGGATCTGCAGCCTGGCTGCTGGTTGGAAGTGGGGAAGGGGCTTGGGGAGGGGGGAGGGGAGGGCTGCTGGGCACCAGGTTTTGTGGGAAAAGTGACCCTTGGAATGGAATGGAATGGAATGGAATGGAATGGAATGGAATGGAATGGAATGGAATGGAATGGAATGGACCAGACCAGACCAGACCAGACCAGGTTGGAAGAGACCTTCAAGATCATCGTGTCCAACCCATCAGCCAATCCCAACACCACCTCACCAACTCACCCATGGCACCCAGCACCCCATCAAGTCTCCTCCTGAGCAGCTCCAGTGATGGTGACTCCACCACCTCCCCAGGCAGCACATTCCAACGGGCAGATCCTGAGTTGGGTTGGAAGAGACCTTGAAGACCATCCAGTTGGGTTGGAAGAGATCATGAGTTGGGTTGGAAGAGACCTTGAAGACCATCCAGTTGGGTTGGAAGAGATCATGAGTTGGGTTGGAAGAGACCTTGAAGACCATCCAGTTGGGTTGGAAGAGATCCTGAGTTGGGTTGGAAGAGATCATCCAGTTGGGTTGGAAGAGACCTTGAAGACCATCCAGTTGGGTTGGAAGAGATCCTGAGTTGGGTTGGAAGAGATCTTGAAGACCATCCAGTTGGGTTGGAAGAGACCTTGAAGACCATCCAGTTCCAAGCCCCCTGCCCTGGGCAAAGCCCTTGGGCCTGGATGGTCTTCACCCTCCCACCAGCCCAAGCTGCTCAAGGCCCCAAGGGCCTGGCCCAGGCTGCCCAGGGAGGTTGCTGCAGTGCCCATCCCTGGAGGTTGCTGCAGTGCCCATCCCTGGGAGGTGCTGCAGTGCCCATCCCTGGAGGTTGCTGCAGTGCCCATCCCTGGAGGTTGCTGCAGTGCCCATCCCTGGAGGGTGCTGCAGTGCCCATCCCTGGAGGTGCTGCAGTGCCCATCCTGGGAGGTGCTGCAGTGCCCATCCCTGGGAGGTGCTGCAGTGCCCACCCTGGAGGTTGCTGCAGTGCCCATCCCTGGGAGGTGCTGCAGTGCCCATCCCTGGGAGGTGCTGCAGTGCCCATCCCTGGAGGTTGCTGCAGTGCCCACCCTGGAGGTTGCTGCAGTGCCCACCCTGGAGGTGCTGCAGTGCCCATCCCTGGAGGTTGGTGCAGTGCCCATCCCTGGAGGGTGCTGCAGTGCCCACCCTGGAGGTGCTGCAGTGCCCATCCCTGGAGGGTGCTGCAGTGCCCACCCTGGAGGTGCTGCAGTGCCCATCCCTGGGAGGTGCTGCAGTGCCCACCCTGGAGGTGCTGCAGTGCCCATCCCTGGGAGGTGCTGCAGTGCCCATCCCTGGAGGTTGGTGCAGTGCCCATCCCTGGGAGGTGCTGCAGTGCCCATCCCTGGAGGTTGGTGCAGTGCCCATCCCTGGGAGGTGCTGCAGTGCCCATCCCTGGAGGTGCTGCAGTGCCCATCCCTGGAGGTTGGTGCAGTGCCCATCCCTGGGAGGTGCTGCAGTGCCCATCCCTGGAGGTGCTGCAGTGCCCACCCTGGAGGTGCTGCAGTGCCCATCCCTGGGAGGTGCTGCAGTGCCCATCCCTGGGAGGTGCTGCAGTGCCCACCCTGGGAGGTGCTGCAGTGTCCATCCCTGGAGGTTGCTGCAGTGCCCACCCTGGGAGGTGCTGCAGTGCCCATCCCTGGAGGTTGCTGCAGTGCCCACCCTGGGAGGTGCTGCAGTGCCCATCCCTGGAGGTTGCTGCAGTGCCCACCCTGGGAGGTGCTGCAGTGCCCATCCCTGGAGGTTGCTGCAGTGCCCACCCTGGAGGTGCTGCAGTGCCCATCCCTGGGAGGTGCTGCAGTGCCCACCCTGGAGGTGCTGCAGTGCCCATCCCTGGAGAGTGCTGCAGTGCCCATCCCTGGAGGTGCTGCAGTGCCCATCCCTGGAGGTTGCTGCAGTGCCCACCCTGGGAGGTGCTGCAGTGCCCATCCTGGAGGTGCTGCAGTGCCCACCCTGGAGGTGCTGCAGTGCCCATCCCTGGGAGGTGCTGCAGTGCCCATCCCTGGAGGTGCTGCAGTGCCCACCCTGGAGGTTGCTGCAGTGCCCACCCTGGAGGTTGCTGCAGTGCCCACCCTGGAGGTGCTGCAGTGCCCACACTGGAGGTGCTGCAGTGCCCATCCCTGGGAGGTGCTGCAGTGCCCACCCTGGAGGTGCTGCAGTGCCCATCCCTGGAGGTGCTCAGGACCTGGCTGCTTTGGTGGCCATGCTGCTGGTGGCTCCCTGCCTGGCCTGGAGGATCCCAGAGGCCTCTCCCAAGCCACACAGCTCCACGATTCCAAGAGGCTGTGGCCCCCAGCCTGGAGGTGGGCACCACCCCCACCCGTGGGCTGCCCACCAGCCTCTCTCTGGTGCCTGCCAAGCCCTCGGGGGGGAGTGAGCAGGATGAGGCCCTGAGCCAACTGAACTCTTGCTTCTTATCAGTCTAGACACCCTCCTGAGCCAGCTCAGGGGCTGAGCCCTCCCTGAGCCCTCCTAAGCTGCTGCCTCCGAGGCTGCTTGGCCTCATCCCCCCCCCTCCCCCTCTCCCTCCCCTCCCCCCCAGGGTCCTCCCCCACCCCCCCTTTGGGTGGCAGAGCCCTGTCCCCAGGCCTGGCTCCCGCAGGGCAGGCAGCTGAGGGCACCTCTCTTATTAAGAGCTCTTTCCCAATTAGCAGTCATTACTGCTGCCTTTATTGCTGCCGGTGAAGAGGTGCTGTTAATTACTGGCATTCAGTTAGCTTTAAAGGCAGAGTTGCCATGGTGATGGGGAGGGAGGTGGCTGCTGCTCCCTCGGGCATGCCAAGTGGACACCTCCCTGGCCTCCTCCAGGGCAGGCTGGCACCAGCAGCCTGGGGCAAGGGGGGTGAGGGGGTCCAGGAAGGAGCTGAGAATCCATCCTTAGCTCTGGCGAAAGGTCTGGGAGCCCTGGTGGGCAGTGGGGTGCCCAGGAGCCAGCAGTGTGCCCAGGAGGCAGCAGTGTGCCCTGGTGAGCAGTGGGATGCCCAGGAGCCAGCAGTGAGCCCTGGTGGGCAGTGGGGTGCCCAGGAGCCAGCAGTGTGCCCAGGAGGCAGCAGTGTGCCCTGGTGGGCAGTGGGATGCCCAGGAGCCAGCAGTGAGCCCTGGTGGGCAGTGGGGTGCCCAGGAGGCAGCAGTGTGCCCAGGAGGCAGCAGTGTGCCCTGGTGGGCAGTGGGGTGCCCAGGAGCCAGCAGTGTGCCCAGGAGCCAGCAGTGTGCCCTGGTGGGCAGTGGGGTGCCCAGGAGGCAGCAGTGTGCCCAGGAGCCAGCAGTGAGCCCTGGTGGGCAGTGGGATGCCCAGGAGCCAGCAGTGTGCCCAGGAGGCAGCAGTGTGCCCTGGTGGGCAGTGGGGTGCCCAGGAGCCAGCAGTGTGCCCAGGAGGCAGCAGTGTGCCCTGGTGGGCAGTGGGGTGCCCAGGAGCCAGCAGTGTGCCCAGGAGGCTGCAGTGAGCCCTGGTGGGCAGTGGGGTGCCCAGGAGGCAGCAGTGAGCCCTGGTGGGCAGTGGGGTGCCCAGGAGCCAGCAGTGTGCCCAGGAGGCAGCAGTGTGCCCAGGAGCCAGCAGTGTGCCCAGGAGCCAGCAGTGTGCCCTGGTCAGGGACTCCTGGAGGGCACAGAAGGAGCTGAGCTGGAAGAGACCTCGAAGCTCCTCCAGGTCCAAGCCCTTCCCCTCGGGCAGGGGCAGCTCCTGCCAGGCTCAGCTTGCTCCAGGCCTCATCCATCCTGGCTCTGCACCCTGCCAGGCTCCACAGCTCCTCTGCACCACCCTCAGCACCCTGCCAGTGGCAGGTGGCAGGCACAGAGCACCCTGTCCCCCATCCCTCTAACCCCCCACCCCCCACCTGGCTCTCCCATGGTGTCCCCAGGGGTTGGGGTGGGGAGGGGGTCCCCTGGCACCCCAGGTAGAGGCAATTATGTCTTGACAGGACCTGCTGGGAGCCTGGTGGCATCCTAATGGTCCCAGCTGGGACACCCTCTGCTGCACAAAGGCTGCTGGAGAAGGCTCCCCCCTCCCCATCCTCCCCATCCTCCCCCATCCTCCCCATCCTCCCCCCTCCCCATCCTCCCCCCTCCCCATCCCTGGGATCCATCTCCTCGCTCCAGGGAGCTGCAGGGCTGGTGTGAGCCAGGAGGATGCTCAGGGCAGGGCTGGGCAGCTGGCAGCACCCACAGATGGCCTTTCCTGGGTGACACACCAGGGGCAGGCAGGGCTGGGGGGTGTGGGGTGTGGGGCTGTGCCCACTGCAGGCTTTGCCAGGGCTGCCAGTTGGTGCTGGAGTCAGGAAACCTCCCCAAGGGATCTCGTGTCTGGAAACCAGAGAAGGGTTGGCACTGCCCTGAGCAGAGCCCAGGGAGGGGAAAGCTCTCAGCCCAACACCTGCAGCTCAGGCCACACATCCCCCTGCCCTCCCCCCCCCAGCCCCACTCCCTGCTCCTGGCTCCCTGCCTGGGCAGCAACCAGATCCCAGCCTCCCCTGGACTCCCCCCAGCAGCTCCCAGGCCCTCTGCAACTGCTGCTGGTGGGGAGCCCAGAGCTGGCAGCCTCACACCAAGCAACTTTCTCCTCCTGCTCAGCTACAGCCTCCTCCTGGCCTCCACTCTGTGCCCCTTGGCCTGGCCCTGGGCACCACTGGGCAGATGCCAGCCCCAGCCAGTTGCTGCCCCCCCCCTAGCCTTTAGCTCCCCTCTGGGGCTGCTCTCCTCCAGGCTCTCAGCCCCAGGCAGCTCTCAGCCTTTGCTCCAGGTCCCCTCAGCACCTTCCCAGCCCCCCCTGGAGCCTCTGCAAGTGGGGAGGGGGAGCCCAGCCCTGGCCCCAGCCCTCCAGAGCTGCCCTCAGGAGGGCAGAGAGCAGAGGGGCAGCAGAGCCTCCCTTGCCCTGCTGCCCACACTGCCTGCCCCCAGCAGCCCCTGGGGGGGCTCCTTGCCCATGGGGGGCACCTTCCTGCCTCCTGGGCACCTTCTTGCCCTCCCCAGGCACTGCCAGCTCCTTCCCTGGGGAGCTGCTGGGGAGGGTCCTGCTGCAGGAGGTTGTCCCTCCCCGGGGGCAGGACCCTCCCCATGCCCTGCTTGATCTTCAGGAGGTTCCTGGCAGCACCCCAGGTCTCCGTGGCCCAGAGCTGCCTCTCTGGTCTGACTCTGTCAGGTTTTACCTGCTCTGGGCTCCTCTCAAAGCCCTGCTCCTTGGTGGCACCACCTTAGCTGGTGTCTGATTCCTGCTCTCACCCAGCAGCCTGGCTGGCACCGCGTCCTGGCTCCTGCCTGGCACACGGGGGGTATCTGCTGTCCCTCTCTCCTCCCTCTGCAGCCTCCTGCTGGCAAACAGCCCAGAGGGAGAGCTGGGCCAACCCAGGCTTGCTTGCTGCCCACGGAGAGGGAGCTGCTGCCGTGCTGCCAGCCCCAGCGCTGGCATGGCTCTTCCTGCCCACACCAAGCAGACCCAAGGGGCTGCAGGGGTTGGTCTCCAGGACCTTGAGCTGGGTTGGGTGCCCAGGGGGAAGCACTGCAGGCAGTGCAGACCCTGCTGAGGGCACCTCCTCTCCCTGTGCCCTCTCCATCCCTTGGTAGGCTGCCAGCCCTTTATGGGAGGCTGGGCACCGCTGGCTGCCAGGCTCTGCCCCTCTAATGAGCAGCAGCTTCTGGGCCCTGGCACTGTGCCTGTCGAAGTGAAGCTGTGCCCCTGCTCTCTGTGCCATGTGCTTGCAGGGAGAGCAGAGATGTGGGGAGCAGGGTGGCACAGGGCACCCAGGGGGTGGCATCCCCAGGGGTGAGCAGCCCAGGGCTGATGGGAACCCTGGAAGCTCTTGGAGGAGCTGCCAGGAGCTGGACAGGCTCCAAGCTGGGAACTTCTCAGAGATGAGTGACAGAAAAGCTGAGAGAGTTCAGCCTGGAGGAGAGAAGGCTCCGGGAAGGCCTTCTTGGGACCTTCCAATCCTGAGAAGAAAGCTGGGGACAGAGTTTGGAGCAGGGCCTGGGCTGGCAGGACAAGGGGAGGGATGGTTTGGAAGTGCAAGAAGAGAGAGAGGGAGAGGGAGAGAGAGAAGAGAGTGGAGAGGAGGAGCAATTGGTGCTGCTGAGGCTGGGCAGAGCCTGTCCCAGGCTGCCCAGAGGGGTGGGAGATGCCTCCAGGGCTGGCACCAGCCCAGCTCAGCTTGTTTGGGGCTGTGAGCAACCTGCTCTGGTTGGGGCTGTCCCTGCTGGCTGCAGGGATGAGCTTTGAAGATCCCTTCCCGCCCAACCCAGTCTGGACTTTTGTGACCTCTGCCATGAGAATCTCCTCTGGGAGCCACAGGCTGAGGGTGGCCGAGAGGCTGGCAGCTCTCAGAGCGCCCTCCTGCCTCAGGGTGCCAGGCGCTGGGGCAGGGAGGAGCCGCAGGCAGCGCTGCGCCGGGGCTGGACTCCGCTGTGCTTCTCATGGCAGCCACCAGGTGGCGCTGCTGGACCTGCCTGGGAGCCCAGCGCTGAGCCCAGCCCCGGACCCGCTCCGCCTGGCACAGCACCCACGGCTGAGCCCCGCCTGGCACAGCACCCACGGCTGTGCCCAGCCCCGGACCCGCTCCGCCTGGCACAGCACCCACGGCTGAGCCCCGCCTGGCACAGCACCCACGGCTGAGCCCAGCCCCGGACCCGCTCCGCCTGGCAGAGCACCCACGGCTGAGCCCTGCCTGGCACAGCACCCACGGCTGAGCCCAGCCCCGGACCCGCTCCGCCTGGCACAGCACCCACGGCTGAGCCCCGCCTGGCACAGCACCCACGGCTGAGCCCTGCCTCGGACCCGCTCTGCCTGGCATAGCACCCACGGCTGAGCCCCGCCTGGCACAGCACCCACGGCTGTGCCCAGCCCCGGACCCGCTCCGCCTGGCACAGCACCCACGGCTGAGCCCCGCCTGGCACAGCACCCAGGGCTGAGCCCAGCCCCGGACCCGCTCCGCCTGGCACAGCACCCAGGGCTGAGCCCCGCCTGGCACAGCACCCACGGCTGAGCCCAGGAGGGAACCTTTGGTGGTCTCCCTCTTTGCCAGCAGAGCCAAAGTTGTCTCCTGGCTCTCCCTGGGTCATTCCTGCTGGGATTTCTCCTCCAGCTCCAACTGTGCCACCTGCCCCCCCCCCCCGGGCTCCTCCTGGGCGAGCTGGGGGGGTGCTGATGGTGCTTTTGAGGGCACCACCTCCACCCTCCCATCTCCTGCAGCCCTCTGGCGCCAGCAGGACCACCGCAGACCCCCTCAGGGGTGCCGCAGGCTCCACCCTGCCCGGTCCCTCCCAGCCCTCTGCTTCCAGCTGTGCTCTCAGATCGAGGGCAAGGATGTCCCTGGCTCCCCCCCCCCCATGCCCAGCTCCCCCCTGCCCCGAGCTGGCCAAGGGTGGCTCAAGCCCCAAGCCCCAAGCCGCAGCCACTTGGCAACAAGGCAAACAAACAACCGGCAGCCCGAGCCGGGCGCTGGGCTCTGCCACCCCACAGCCTGGCACTGCTCCAGGCCGGGCAGGAAAGGTCCATCCTGCTGCTTGGGCTGGGCCAGGCCCCACAGGAGTCACTTTTCCCACCCCACTTGGTCCTTTGATGGTCCTCTCCTGCCCCCCTCCCCGCCCCCAAGTCCTCCACCCCCCGTGCCCAGAGATGCTGCTCCAGCCTTGTTCCCCCTTGGTGGTCCCTGGCCCCTCTCCCAAAGCATTTTGGGGGGGTGTCTGGGGGGGGGGCTTTGCTTCCTTCTCTGGAGCTAATCTGGAGCAGAGCTCTGCCCCACAGGGCTGCTGGATTCCCCCCTGCCTGGCAGGAAAGAGCCTCTGGCACCCACAGCTCGCAGCAGGGAGACCTCTGGGGTTGGCTGAGGCTCTGGAGCAAGCAGTGAGTGAATGCTGTGGCTGTGCCCTGCTCTCCTCCCTGCAGCTCAGCTCCTTTCCTTCCCTCCTCCGAGCCAGGGGACTCCCCCAGCACTTCCTCCTGCTGCTATTTCGAGTGCAAATTCTCTCTTCTTTGGTGGTTTTCCTGCAGAGCTGGAGCCTGCTGGGGCCAGCAGCCCACAGCCTGCTGCAGGGGAGAAGCAGAGAGTCAGAGAATCATGAAGGCTGGAGGAGACCTCCCAAGACCCTCCGAGGCCAACCAGCAGCCCAACCCCACCCTGGGCACCAAACCCTGGCCCCCAGGTGCCATGGCCACAGGGATCTGCACTCCACCACCTCCTCCCTGGGCAGCCTGGGCCAGCCCTGACCACCCCTGCAGGGCACAAATTGCTCTTCATGACACAGAACCATGGAATTGTTTGGGTTGGAGAAGCCTTCTGAGACCCTCCAAGGCCAACCAGCAACTCAACCCCACCCTGGGCACCAAACCCTGGCCCCCAGTGCCATGGCCACACGTTTCTTGGGTACCTCCAGAGCTGGGGACTCCACCACCTCCTCCCTGGGCAGCCTGGGCCAGCCCTGACCACCCCTGCAGGGCACAAATTGCTCCTCATGACACAGAACCATGGAATTGTTTGGGTTGGAGAAGCCTTCTGAGACCCTCCAAGGTCAACCAGCAACTCAACCCCACCCTGGGCACCAAACCCTGGCCCCCAGGTGCCATGGCCACAGGGATCTGCACTCCACCACCTCCTCTCTGGGCAGCCTGGGCCAGCCCTGACCACCCCTGCAGGGCACAAATTGCTCTTCATGACATAGAACCATGGAATTGTTTGGGTTGGAGAAGCCTTCTGAGACCCTCCAAGGTCAACCAGCAACTCAACCCCACCAGGGCCACCAAACCCTGGCCCCCAGTGCCATGGCCACACGTTTCTTGGGCACCTCCTGAGCTGGGGACTCCACCACCTACCTCCCTGGGCAGCCTGGGCCAGCCCTGACCACCCCTGCAGGGCACAAATTGCTCTTCATATCCAACCTAAACCTCTCCTGGTGCAACTTGAGGCCTGTTTCAGGCTCTTTATCTCCTGGTCCTGAGGCCTGACTTCCCCCTCCCTGTGCCCCTTGGCCGGTTGGGCATCCCCTGGGTTCTTCCCCCAGCCCTTCCCCACCGCAGCTGGGCTGGGGGAGGATGCTGGGGCCCAGAGCAGCTCTTCTCCACCTTTCCTGTGGGCCTTCCAGCATGGCAGCTGAGGAAGGCTGAGCACCACCAACGACCTGGACCCCCTCCAGCTCCCATCCTGCACACACATCCCCTTTGGCACCTCTGCTGCCCGCGGAGGAAGCCGGGGAGCTGCCGCCCTGGTGACACAGAAGGGATTCCTCTGGCCAGGGGATGAGGGCAGGAGGTCTGCATCCTGCCCACGGTGGTGCTGGCACCCCAGACCTGCCAAGGGCTCAGAGGCTCTGGCAGTTTGATGCCAGGCTGAGCTGGTGCTGGTAGAAAACTCCCACAGCCCTGCTGGGCAGCCCTGGCTGTGCCACGGAGCTGTCCTCCAGCCCAGACCAGCTCCAGCCCTGCCTGGGGAGGTCTCAGCCCCACAGCAAAGCTGTCCTCAAGCCCAGACCAGCTCCAGTCCTGCCTGGGGAGGTCTCAGCCCCACAACAGAGCTGTCCTCAAGCCCAGGCCAGCTCCAGCCCTGCCTGGGGAGGTCTCAGCCCCACAGCAAAGCTGTCCTCAAGCCCAGACCAGCTCCAGCCCTGCCTGGGGAGGTCTCAGCCCCACAACAGAGCTGTCCTCAAGCCCAGGCCAGCTCCAGCCCTGCCTGGGGAGGTCTCAGCCCCACAACAGAGCTGTCCTCAAGCCCAGACCAGCTCCAGCCCTGCCTGGGGAGGTCTCAGCCCCACAACAGAGCTGTCCTCACGCCCAGGCCAGCTCCAGCCCTGCCTGGGGAGGTCTCAGCCCCACAACAGAGCTGTCCTCACGCCCAGGCCAGCTCCAGCCCTGCCTGGGGAGGTCTCAGCCCCACAGCAAAGCTGTCCTCAAGCCCAGGCCAGCTCCAGCCCTGCCTGGGGAAGTCTCTGCCCAGGGGTGCCCAGGGAGAGGCCAAGGGGCTGGGGCTGGGGCTGGCATCTGCCCAGTGGTGCCCAGGGAGAGGCCAAGGGGCTGGGGCTGGGACTGGCATCTGCCCAGTGGTGCCCAGGGAGAGGCCAAGGGGCTGGGGCTGGCATCTGCCCAGGGGTGCCCAGGGCCAAGGGGCACAGAGTAGATCCCAGGAGGGAGAAAGTTGTTTGGGGAGAGGCTGCTGGAGGCCTGGAGCAGGCTGAGCCCAGAGGAGGTTGTGGAGAGCTTCCAACCCCTCCCTGGGCACTGTGCCCCCTGGGGGGAGCCCTGCTGGGGCAGGGGGGGGTGCAGGGGATGCCCTCCAGAGGTTGCCTTCCCCCTCCTGTGAGCAGAGTTGGTGCCAGGGTGGCTCCAGCTGCTGCTCACTGCGAGGTTGCAGCTCCCTCAATAAATCCAACTGGTAAATCTATTAATTTTACAGCTCTAATTGATGTATTGCAGTAATTACCTTTTATAACAAGGCAATTAAGGCCTATTAAAGATTATTAGCTAATTAAAACTCCTCTCCACACACAGCCAACCCCCCCCCCCACACACACACACACCCCTCCCCTCCTTGTGTGCACAGATTGGTGGTGGGGAGGGAGGAGGGGAGCTGGAAGCCCCTTGCTTGGTGGGTCAGAAGGACTGGGGGGGAGGAGGGGTGATAGGGATGGGTTGGGATGATGGAAGAGGAGCTCCAGGTCTCATCCCTGCCTCCAGCATGGGCATGAGGATGAAAGTGGCTGATGGCAAAGCCCAAGGAGGGGTGGAGGGAGGGAGGTGACTCCAGGTGGTGCTGCTCAGAGCTGGGGACACTTCAGTCCTAGGGTGAGGGCATTAAAGCCCTCCCCAGGTCACTCTGCAGATGGCACCAAGCTGGCCAGGGTCTGCTGGAAGGTCAGAAGCTCTCCAGAGGCATCTGGCCAGGCTGGGTGGAAAGGCTGAGGCCAGTGGGGTGAGGTGCACCGAGGCCAAGCGCTGGCTCCTGCTCTTGGGTCACAGCAGCCCCAGCCCCTGGAGGTGCTCCCAAAGCCTGGCCCAGCTGCCTCCTCCCGGTGCTGGCAGCAGAGGAAGCAGCAGAGCTCTCCTCTCCCAGGGGAGCAAGGGCCAGGACAAGAGGAAATAGCCTCAGGTGGCACCAGGGGAGGCTGAGGTTGGACAGCAGGAGAGACTTCTCCCCTGGAAGGCTTCTCAGACCCTGCCCCAGGCTGCCCAGGCAGGGAGGTGGCTGAACCCCCACCCTCAAAGCTGTGGTGCCATGGCTGAGCCCCAGCCTTGGTTGGGCTGAGGGGAATGGTTGGGATGGAGGAGCTGGAAAGAGCTTTCCCAACCCCCAACCCCTTCTGTGGCTCCCTGTGAGGAAGGGGAACTGCTGGGGGCACCCCCAGCTGGGGATCAGGCTGGAGGGGGTGGGCTGGGGGAAGGTTGGGACCATCTCCTGCTGGTTGGGGCTTGTGGAGCTAACAGCCTGTGCCTGGTTGGCCAGAAGAAAGGGTTGGGAAAGGAAACTCCCTGCTTGGAACTGGGCTGTGTCTGGTTTGGAAAGGAAGGAGCCGGAGACACAGCCCCCGGGGCTGGGGCCGGGAGCGAGGGGAACACAGCAGCTGGGGACAGCACCTTGAGGAGGTGCTGGGACAGATGGGGGGGGGGCTCAGTCCTGCCTTGCTTCTGACCACCCCCACTCCACCTCCCCCCCCCCAAAAAAGGAGCTGGAAAGCCTTTTGTGCCAAGCAGGCTCAGCCCTAGGGCACTGCCCAGCCTTGATGCCACATCCCCCCCCCCCAGCTCCTTGTGACCCTCAGCTTGGGGGTGTCTCTGCCTCCCACCCCCAAGAGCAGCTTGGCCACTGCCCCAGGGAAGTTTGCAGCGTGGCATTTGCAGGCCACAAACGTTTGCAGGCTGCTGTGCAGGGCCAGGGAGGTTTGGAGGCTGGAAGGGGGGGTTGAGATTCCAGGGACGTGACTGCTCTCAGCCCTCTGAGTCACGCCAAGGATCTGCAGCCCACGGTCCTGAGCCTCTCCTGCAGCCCCACAGAGCCTCCACCTCCACCCCATTGTCATCCCCCCCCCCACCAGCCTGGACCCCTTCTGCTGCTGCAGCCTCTGGAAACCACAGGAATCCCTTTCTGGGGCTTGAAGCATCCATCCCACCCCCTTGTGCCCCCCAGCCTGTGCTGTGCCACGGTGGGGAGGGGAAGGGAGGTGAGGAGCAGAGCCCAGGCAGCCTCCCAGCTGCCTTCTGCTGCAGCCCAGCTCGTCTGGTTTCAATCAGAGAGCAGAGTCCTAGAGCCACAGCCTGGCTTGGCTTGGCTTGGAAAAGATCTCTCAGCTCCTCCACTCCAACCATGCTCCAACCCCTACCGGGGCTGGGGCTCAGCCCTGGCCCTCAGCACCACAGCTCTGCAAACCCCTCCAGGGCTGGGGGTTCAGCCACCTCCCTCCCTGGGCAGCCTGGGCCAGGGTCTGAGAGCCCTTCCCAGGGGAGAAGTTTCTTCTGCTGTCCAACCTCAGCCTCCCCTGGGACGACCTGAGGCCATTTCCTCTTGTCCTGTCCCTTGGTCTTTGACAGAAGAGCCCAACCCCCACCTGGCTCCAGCCTTCTTCCAGGGACTTGTAGAGAGCCAGAAGGTCTCCCCTCAGCCTCCTCCTCTCCAAGCTGAACAACCTGGGGAGACCTTGAGACCTCCCAGGGCTGAGCAGAAAGCTGGGGACAGAGTTTGGGGCAGGGCCTGTGGTGGCAGGACAAGGGGGGGAAGATGGTTTGGAAGTACAAGAGAGAGATGGAGAGTGGAGAGGAGGAGAGATTGGTGCTGCAGAGCCTGGCCCAGGCTGCCCAGGGCGGGTGGGAGATGCCCCCAGGGCTGTCCCCAGCTCAGCTTGGCTTGGGGCTGTGCTTGGGGCTGTCCCTGCTGGCTGCAGGGAGGAGCTCTGAAGGTCTCTTCCCACCCATCCTAGTCTGGAATTCCACCTTTCCATGAACCAGGCTCTGACCCTCCCCAGCTCCTCTACCCTCCCTGCCACCAGCCCCACCGAGGACAACTGCAGGCAGACCTCCAGCCTGCAGACCCCCCCCCTGCACTCCCTCCTGCTGCCTCCAGCCCAGGACAAGCCCCAGGCTCACCCCCCAGGACAGGGGACGTGGCACTGAGTGCCAGGGTGCCACATGGGGACCAGAAGCAGCCCAGGGCTCGCTGGGGCTGGCAGGACAGTGCCAGGAGGTGCCAGTGACCCTTAGCTGTGATTCCAGCTGTTGCCCAACCTGCTCCTTCCTTGGCTTCCCACGCCAGGGCAGGGAAACTTTCCTCCTGCTGCCCTCATCCCACGGGATCACCATGGCCAAGCTCATGACAGCTCCAGGAGGCAAAGGGCACCGAGCTGCTGCCTTCCTTACTCCCCTGCTGCCTTCCCTGCTGCCTTCCTTGCTCCCTTCCCTGCTCCCTTCCCTGCTGCCTTCTTTGCTCCCCTACTCCCTTCTCTGCTGCCTTCCCTGCTCCCTCCCCTCTCCCTTCCCTGCTCCCTTCCCCTCTCCCTCCCCTGCTGCCTTCCTTGCTCTCTCCCCTGCTCCCTTCCCTGCTCCATTCCCTGCTGCCTTCCTTTCTCCCTCTCCTGCCCCCTTCCCTGCTGCCTTCCCTCCTCCCTTCCCTCCCTCCTCCCTTCCCTTCTCCCTTCCCTTCTCCCTTCCCTCCTTTCTCCCTTCCCTGCACCCTTCCCTTCTCTCTCCCTTCCCTGCACCCTTCCCTTCTCTCTCCCTTCCTTTCTCCCTTCCCTCCTCCCTTCCCTTCTCTCTCCCTTCCTTTCTCCCTCCCTTCCTTTCTCCCTTCCCTCCTCCCTTCCCTCCTCCCTTCCCTTCTCTCTCCCTTCCTTTCTCCCTTCCCTCCTCCCTTCCCTCCCTCCTCCCTTCCCTGCACCCTTCCCTCCTTTCTCCCTTCCCTGCACCCTTCCCTTCTCCCTTCCCTGCACCCTTCCCTTCTCCCTTCCCTGCACCCTTCCCTTCTCTCTCCCTTCCTTTCTCCCTTCCCTCCTCCCTTCCCTCCTTTCTCCCTTCCCTGCACCCTTCCCTTCTCTCTCCCTTCCCTGCACCCTTCCCTTCTCCCTTCCCTGCACCCTTCCCTTCTCCCTTCCCTGCACCCTTCCCTTCTCCCTTCCCTTCCTTTCTCCCTTCCCTGCACCCTTCCCTTCTCCCTTCCCTCCTCCCTTCCCTTCTCTCTCCCTTCCTTTCTCCCTTCCCTCCTCCCTTCCCTCCTTTCTCCCTTCCCTGCTCCCTCCCCGGCTGCCTTTGCCTCCTCTCCCCGGGGTCGCTTTTCGAGCGCAAACGCAGCCGGGGAGCGGAAGGCTGCCGCCGGTCCCACACTGCCCTGCGGCTTGGCCGCCGCCGCCACCGACCCCGCCCGCGGCAGCCGAGGCTGCGCCGTGTGCCCCGCGGGGGCCACCGGGGGGCACCGAGCCCCGGCCCGGCCCGCGGCGTGTGGCGGTGCCAGGGCCACCCTCGCCGGCCCTCGCCTGTGGCTCCTGAAGGCATTGCCCCGGGGGCTGCGGCTTGGCACTTCCCTTGGTGAGGTGCCACCCTGTGACCCCCCCCCCTCGGGGAAGTGACATTGTGCCTCCACCACCCCCCTTGGCGAGGTGCCACCCTGGCACACTTCTTAGTGAGGTGCCACTCTGTCACCTCTCTTAGGTTCCGCCCTGGCACCCCTCCTAGGTGCCACCCTGGCACCCCTCTTAGGGAGGTCCCAGTCTGTCACCCCCCCTTAGTGAGGTGCCACTCTGTCACCTCTCTTAGGTGCCACCCTGTCACCCCTCTTAGTGAGGTGCCACTCTGTCACCCCTCTTAGGTGCCACTACTCTGTCACCCTTCTTAGTGAGGTGCCACGCTGGCACCCCTCTTAAGTGCCACCCTGTCACTCCTCTTAGTGAGGTCCCAGTCTGTCACCCCCCCTTAGTGAGGTGCCACCCTGTCACCCCTCTCAGGTTCCACCCTGGCACCCCTCTTAGGTGCCACCCTGTCACCCCTCTCAGGTGCCACCCTGGCCCCCGCCTTGGCGAGGTGCCACGTTGCAGAGCCCCCACCCCCAGCAGCACCTCCCCAGGGCAGGGGACTGGGGGGGGAGGCAAAGCAGCACAGGAGCAGGAAGGAGGAAAAGGAGAATTCAGACACAAGGAAGGGCAAGGACTGAAAAGAGGCCGGGGGGGGGGGGAGGGCGGGGGGGTAGCAAAGTGGGGGGTAGCAAAGTGTTGGCACCCCCCGGGCAGGGCCACCAGCCAGGTGGGTGCCAGCACGGCCACCCCCTCCCCCCCTCTAGCTGCCTTAGGGTGCAGAGAGAGACCCTCAGCAAGCAAGCAGGAGGAGGAAGGGGCTGGCACCAAACCCGGGGGTACTCAGCCTCCCTCCC
The DNA here is from genome assembly GCF_014839835.1 of Dryobates pubescens. Taxonomy (NCBI): domain Eukaryota; kingdom Metazoa; phylum Chordata; class Aves; order Piciformes; family Picidae; genus Dryobates; species Dryobates pubescens. Next base: position 117,672 of record NW_026530786.1, read on the forward strand.
TCCCTCCCCCCCCGCCCCCCACCCCATCCTCCATAACCAGCAGTGCCCCCTCCCAGCCCTGCCGCTGGTGCCAGGGCCGATGCCCAGCCTTGGGCCGTTGCTTTTTGAAAGCTGGAGGCTGGAGCTCTGCCAGGGTCTCCCTCTTCCTCCCCTCCCTCTCTCCTCCCTCCCCCCCCCCCCGGCCGCTACCGTGCGGTGAGTCAGGGCTGCCGGTGGTGAATCAGCGGCACAGGCACACGCGTGGGGACGGGGGGGGGGGGGTGAGGGGAACCCCCCCCTTGTTTGTTGCTCTGGTTGCTGCGTGAGTCATTCCCAGTCTGCCCAGAGCTCACAATTAACTGGGAAGAGAGTGGAGCCGGCTGGCAGCAGGGGCAGGACGAGCTGGGCAAGCCCCCCGGGCTCGGGAATGCCACAAGGAGTGGGGGGAGGGGGGCATGGGGGGGGGGGGGGGTGGGCAACGCTGCCCAGGCTGCCAGCAGTGTGCCCAGGAGCGTGGGGCAGCTTCGGTGTCCAGCTTGCTTCACACACTTGTTTGCAGCAGGAGGGAGAGATGTGCTGCCCCCCCATCCCCCCCCCCCAAACCCCCCACATCCACCCCCCCCCGTGGCCACCACCCACTAAGGTCCTGCCTCAGCCTCTCGTTTCTGGGGTGCCAAGGGGGGGCTTCTGCCACTCACTTGGCCAAGCTTGGAGCCCAGCAGCTTCCAGCTGAGCAGGAGGGAGGAAGCTGTTCGGTGAGAGGCTGCTGGGGGCCTGGAGCAGGCTGCCCAGGGAGGGCTGGGGAGGGCTTGCAGCCAGGCAAGAGCAAGAAGCTGGGGGGCAAGAGGCTGGGGGGCTGGCATCTGCTCAAGGGGCACAGAGTGGAGCCCAGGAGGGAGGAAGCTGTTCGGTGAGAGGCTGCTGGGGGCCTGGAGCAGGCTGTCCAGGGAGGGCTGTGGAGAGCTTGCAGCCAGGCAAGAGCAAGAAGCTGGGGGGCAAGAGGCTGGGGCTGGCATCTGCTGAAGGGGCACAGAGTGGAGCCCAGGAGGGAGAAAGCTGCTTGGTGAGAGGCTGCTGGGGGCCTGGAGCAGGCTGCCCAGGGAGGGCTGTGGAGGGCTTGCAGCCAGGCAAGAGCTAAAGGCTGGGGGGCAAGAGGCTGGGGGGCTGGCATCTGCTCAAGGGGCACAGAGTGGAGCCCAGGAGGGAGGAAGCTGCTTGGTGAGAGGCTGCTGGGGGCCTGGAGCAGGCTGCCCAGAGAGGTTGGTGAAGTCTCCTTGCCTTGGAGGGCTTTCCCAACCCACCTGGATGTGTCCCTGCGCCCCCTGCCCTGCCTGGTCCTGCTGGAGCACGGGCAGCAGGGGGGGGGGGGAGGGCTGCAGGAGATGCTCTCCAGAGCTCCCTTCCCAACCCCTACCACTCCATAACCCATTCCCAGTTGTCCCAGCCCCGTGCAGGGTGGGGGTGGGGGTGGTTTTGTGGTGCAAAGCACGGGGGGGGGGGGGGACAAAGTCCAAAGAGAGGACAACCTCCCCCTTGGCAGCATTGGTGGTTCCAGGAAGCCTGTGGCAGAGCTGGCAGTGCCAAAGGGCTGAGTGCCAGCAGGGCTTGGAGGGGGGGACGGGCAGGACACCCAGCTCCCAGCTGGGAGGACAGGGAATCACTTCCTGCAGGCAACTGGAGGGACTGGCTGGGTGCTGGTGGAACTGGGAATGGCTGGGTGCTGGGAGAATGGGAAGCAGCTGGCACAGGGGGGGCTGGGGGGAGGAACTGGACTGGGCTGGTGCAGGGAACTGGGCAGGGCTGGGCTGGGACACCGGCAGGAGGACAACAGTGGGCACGGCTGGGGCTGGGAGGAGCTGGGCAATGGGGACTGGGGGGAACTGGGGAGTGGGGGGGAGTCCCCTGGAGCCCCAGGGCTGTGATGTCCCCCGAGGTATCCAAGCAACAGTGGTCTGGAGTCACCTGGAGCTTTGGGTGCCTGCAGCCCAGCGCTGGGGACCCTGCAGGATCCTGCCCTTGGGGTGTGCCAGGGGTCCCCCCTCCCCCCCAGCACCCCTGGAGGTGCCACCTGCCCTGTCCCCTGAAGCAACGATGCCCTGGGGGGTGCCTGGCTGTGCCCTGTGGCTGCTGCAGCCCCTCTCAGGGTTCACTTTGCACCTTGGGGCGCCCCTGAGCTGGGCAGCCTCGGCTGTCAGTGAAAAAGGGGGGAGGTGAGTAGTCTGCCAGGGGATGTGGTGGGGGTCCCATCCCTGGAGACTTCCAGGCTCAGCCTGGATGTGGCTCTCGGGCAGCCTGCTCTGGTCAGAGCTGTCCCTGCTGCCTCTGCAGGACAAGATGACCTTTTGGGGGGTGGGGAGGGCACCCCCTTCCAACCGGCTGCAATCTCATAGATTGCGATGCTCCCCCTCTCCCCCCAGGACCTGCCCACCAGGTCCCCCCCTATTTGTTTTCCCCCCAGGGATGCTTTTCCAGCCTTTTCCCAAGGAAAAGCCTGAGACTGATGCAAGTCTGCTGTCCCCACCCAGGCTCGGCCTAAACTCCTCCTCCTCTTCCTCCTCCTCCTCGCAGCTCCTCCTCCCCGTGCGGAGCCCGGCTGGGGATATAAGCAACTCCCTCAGGCGCCCCGGGGAGAGCCGAGACAGCTGGGTGGGTGGCGTGGCGTGGGGGCCAGCGAGCCGTGACCTGTGCCGTGTCCTTCGTCTCCGACGCCGGCCCCGATGGCGACGCCTTCGCAGAAGAGGAGCACCCGCAGCGGGGCTTCGGGGACCCCCTTGTCCCCGACCCGCATCACTCGCCTGCAGGAGAAGGAGGACCTGCAGGAGCTGAACGACCGCTTGGCCGTCTACATCGACAAGGTTCGGTCGCTGGAGCTGGAGAACGCAGGGCTGCGGCTCCGCATCACCGAGTCGGAGGAGGTGGTGAGCCGGGAGGTGTCCGGCATCAAGGCTGCCTACGAGTCGGAGCTGGCCGATGCCCGCAAGACCTTGGATTCGGTGGCCAAGGAGAGGGCTCGGCTGCAGCTGGAGCTCAGCAAAGTCCGGGAGGAGCACAAGGAGCTCAAAGCTCGGTGAGTGTCCCTCGGGAGGGTGTGCGTCTGGCGGGGGGGGGGGGGTGGGGGGGTGGGGAGGGGAATGGACTCGTCGGGGGGACTGTCACTGTCGTCGGGGGGACTGTCACTGTCGTCGGGGGGGACTGTCACTGTCGTCACGCTTGGCAGGGAGCCGGCGAGGAGGAAAAGGAGACCCGGAGGAGGCAGGGAAAAGAGGGAAACCCGTGACAGGCGCAGGAGAGTGCAGGGCAGGGACTGAGAGAGAGAGGGAGGGGGGCAAAAAAAAGTATCCCTGTGGCTGCCCGGCTTCCGTGGGGCGTTTTTCGGCTCGGGCTGTGCTTGGAGGGGCGTTGGGGAGCTGGCAAAGCTGGGGAGGGTTGGGGCTTGAGGGGACGCTCCCCGGGCAGGGTCTGCGGGGCGCTGGCGGCTCCTCTGCCTTCGTCATCCCGGAGCTATTCCGGCAGGCGCGGAGCGGGAAGCGGTGCCAGCCAGCTGGCTCCGTCCTGCCCGCAGACCTTGCTGCTCGCCCCGGTTTTCCTCCTCTGCCTCTGGCACCCCCTTGAACGACCTGCTCGGGTTTTTGTTCGCCTTTAACCCTCCCTGTGCCGAACTGCTCCCTGGAGGGGGGGGTGGTGGTGGTGGTGGTCCATGCAGGGGTTTCCCCTGCTTCGGGTCAAGCAAGGCTGGGACGACTCCTCCACCCCTTGTCTCTCTCCCTCTCCCCACCCTCCCCATCGCCTGGCTGTGGATGATGTGCTCCGGGTCCGTTTTGAGGCTCAGTTCCCCACCCGGCCCCTTCCCGTGGGGTTTTGGTCTTTGCCATCCCCGCGGGAGAAATTTCCCACCCCGCTGGCAGCTTGGGAGCCTCTGCCCCTTCCCCTCCTTGGGGGGCTGCGGCGGGCAGATGCCCAGCGTGCTTCTCCCTGGGCCGGTGCCACACGGCTGGGACTGGCTGCAGGGCTTGCCCCGGGGCTCAGCCAAGCCATGTGGCGCTGGGATGGTGTCCCTGTCACGCTCAGGTCCTTTAGCCCCGCTCCGCGGAAGGCACCAGCAGTTCCCTTTCCATCCTCAGCTTTGCCTTCGGGGCGGGGGCCGGGCAGGAGGGATTCCTCTTCCGCCCGTTTTCACCTTCTTTTTGCCTCTCCTGCACCGCCTCGTTGGGAGCCTGGACCAAAATGAGGCTAAAATTAACTGCTTCAGAAGCTGCCATAAATATTCTACCTCCAGGGCAGGGGCTCAGCCTTGCAGCCTCCCTCCCAGCTGTCTCTGAGCGCCGGGCGCTGGTTTATATTTAGCTCTCTTTCTGTTTCCCGTACGGCTCCGATCCTAGATAAGGCAGCGGGGCCGAGGGAGGAAAAAAAACCCCTTCGAAGAGGATTTGGGGGAGCTCCCCAGCCCCTTCCCAGCAGACCCCGAGCAGCTAGGAGCTGGGGAGAGCGAGGGCTGGGGCCGTCCCAAGGCTTTTTTGCTGCCTTATGCAAACCCGGAGCTATCTTGGCCGCGATCTTTCGAGGGCTGGAAAAAAATGCCCGGCCCGCAGCGGCGGCAGGGGGGGAAAAAAAGTGGGGTTAAGGTTTTTTGCTCTCTTCTGGAGCTGCTGGGTTTGTTCTATGTATTCCCTGCCGCTGGCAGATCCCCCTGAAAGAGAGTTTTGACTCCAGGGGGGGTTCCCCCAGCGCAGCTCTTGGGTCGGAGATGGCTTTCAGGGGAGTTTCTGAAGGAGTTTTGGAGGAGCTGAGTTGTCTCTGAGTCATGGTTTGGGCTGGGGGGGGGGGGGGGGGGGGGGGGCGGGGGGAAGAGAGTGGCTCCACCAATGCTCTTCATTCCTCCCTCTTTTGCCTTGGGCAGGGGGATTGAGGCCGCTTTCCAACCCCCAAACCCCCCCCCGCCAAGGGGCTGCAGCTCATCTGGTGGCGCTGGGCACCTCCTGCGTGCGGCAGCTTTGCTCCGGGGGGAGCAGAAATTGGCTGCCGGCTGTTGAGTGCTGCCCCCAGGGCTCTCAACGGAGCCCAGGGGTACCCTGAGCCTTCCCAATGGGGCAGCCGATGGAGCCCAAACCCTGTGGATGGGGCAGAGATGTCCAGGGGGTGAGGAAGGACCTGGGTGGCACTCTCAGGGTGGGGCACTCGGTGAGGACCTTGGCAGGGAGGCGCCAGCTCTACTCTGCCCATCCTGAGCCTCTGGGACACTCTGGGCTGCCTTGGGTGCTGTGACACCGTGGGTGGCAGCTCTCTGTGCCCCTCGGGGGCCCGGGGATGTGCCTGGGTATCTGCCATGGGGCAGGCAGCTCAGGGACCCTCTTATCAGTGCCCACAGCATCGCTGCTGCCGCCCCGCGGGGGTTGTCTCGCCGGCGCAGGAGGAAGGGCGGGAGGCAGGCTGGGGGGGTTGGGGGTGTCTGGGGAGGGCATTTCTGGCTGTGGGCACGGTGCCCAAGCTCTGTTGGCCTCGCTGGGAGGGTGAGGAGCTAGGTGCCCCATCGGGGGGTGGGGTGCAGGCAGCAGACCGGTCTCACCAGCTGCCGATGCAGTGGGGCAAGAGCTGCGCGGGTGGAGGAGGGTCTGGGCCAGCCTGGGGCACAGGTGGGTCGAGAGGTGCCCGCCCTGTGCCTCCTGCCACCCCACTGCCTCCTGCCTGCCTGCTCCTCCCTGCAGGCTGCACCCTTCCCCCTGCCTGCTCGCTGGCCGGGAAGGGGTTTCCCAAAGCGCCCAGCCCCAGCTCCTTGCACCTCGTCCCTGTGCAGCCTGGGCACTGCTGGTGCCCCAGGGACAGTGGACTCCCCCGCTCTGGGCATCTCTGCCAGGGCCTGTGCCACTCGTGTCCCCAAGGCCTGGGCTTCCCCAGCCCACTGGCGGTGCCAGGGCCACGCGTGAGGCGAGGCAGAGGGCGCGGCGAGGGCGCTTGGTGACTCAGGGGTGCTGGCACTGCCTGGCATCATCCCCTCCCAGGGTGTGGGGAGAGCCAGGACCAGCTTTAATTGCCACTGTCCCGGGTGTCCCTGAGCTGCATTCCCCAGGGGGAGGGCAGCCAGGTGGCTTTGAAGGGCACAGCCCAGCACCAGGCTGCAGCTGCAGGGAGATGCCCTGCAGCCTGGTCCTGCCCATCACCCCCTCCCCGTGGGCAGGCTCTGGGGTGCAAACTGGAGCCCCAGCCCTCGCCTTGCTCCACTCAGGAGGCAGCTCAGCCCAGCCCCTGCCTTAGGAGCCACCTCAGCCCAGACCCAGAGGCGTTTGGCAGCGCCGGCCCCAGTCCGGGCGGGGGGCACAGGGCTGTGTGGTTGTGGCCTCCATCCCCAGGGGATGAGCTCGGGCAGGGGGTTCTCCGTTCGCCGTTCCCACGGGCCGGGGGTGGCCGCGCTGTGGCCGCGCTGTGGCCGTGCTGTGGCCAGCTCCTTCCCCTGAAAAGAGGAAGGAGGCCCTCGTTAGCAGCTCGCCTGAGGAGCGATGGCTTCCTGAATTGCAGCCCTTAACCTGATTACACCTCGGTGCCTGGCCAGCGCCTGGGCTGTGCCTGCTCCTCCCCACATCTCATCCCAGGCCCTAATGAGGCAAAAAATTCCTCCCCCCGCCTCCTCCCTCCCTCTTCTGAAGGTCGTTGTGGGGAGGAAAACCTCAGCCAAGGGCAGGGCAGGCTGCAGGGAGAGTTGGGGTGAACCCCAGCGCCCTTTGCCCGTCGCCAGGTGAATTGGATTTGGTTTTTCGCTCCAAGCTGTTTTCGTTTCGGGGGAAGGAGCAGAAGAGGAAGGTCCAGGGACTGGGAAAGAAAGGGAGGGAAGGAAGGAGGGAAGAAAGGAAGGAAGGAAGGAAGGAAGGAAGGAAAAAAGGGGGGGAAAGAAAGAAACTGAAGGAAAGGAGGGAAGGAAAGAAAGAAAAAGGGGGGGAAGGGAAGGAAGAGGGGGGAAAGGGAGGAAGTAAAGGGGGAAAGAAATAAAGGGGGAAAAAGAAGGAAGTAAAGGGGGGAAAGAAATAAAGGGAAGGAAAGGGGGAAAAGGAAAGAAAGGAGGGAAGGAAAGAAAGAAAAAGGGGGGAAGGGAAGGAAGGGAGGGAAAGAAATGGAAGGAAGGGAAGGGTAGGAAGGGGGGAAAGGAGGGAAGGAAAGGGGGAAAAGAAATGGAAGGAAGGGAAGGAAGGGGGGGAAAGGAGGGAAGGAAAGGGGGAGAAGAAATGGAAGGAAAGGGAAAGAAGGGAAGGGAGGGAAAGGAAGGGGGGGAAGGAAAGGGGGAAAAGAAATGGAAGGAAGGGAAGGAAAGGAAGAGGGGGAAAGGAAGGAAGTAAAGGGGGAAAAGAAATAAAGGGAAGGAAAGGAAGACAGAGGAAAAAGAAAGGGGGAAAAGGAAGGAAAGGAAGAAAAAAGGGGGGGAATAAAGAAAGGAAAGGGGGGGGGGAAGCAAGGAAGGGAATCAAGGGGGAAAAGAAAGGGGAAGAAGGAAGAAAGAAAAGGGAGGGAAGGGAAAATAAAGGAAAACAACCAGAAAAAGAAAGGGGGAAGGAGGGAGGGGAAAAAAAAAGGCCCCAAACCTCCAACCCCAACTGTTCCTGGCCCCGGGGCTGGGCGCTGCCTCTCTGCCCCTGCGCTGGGAACATTTTTGCGTGGGGGTGCAGCTGAGGCTGCTGAGCTGCTTCCTTCCCCCCCCCCCCCCCCTCACCCCCACCCCCATTCCCCACCCCCCCGGCTCATGGAAAAACGCTGCCAGGCAGGGAACGGTTTGGATTTGCCCTTTGGAGCCAACAAAGAGCAGCTTGTACGGGGAGCAGGGGGCGGGGGGGAGAGCAGGCGACGTGGACCCCCCACCACCACCACACACACACCCCTCCCCACCCCCCACCCCCTCTCCGTTACCCCTTGGGGACCCTCTCGAACGTGCCGCCCGGCGCAGGGACCGACTGCCGGTGCCCAGCTCGGGAGGTGCCAAGGGGCTCCGCGGCTCCCTTGCGTCGAGGCTGAATACTTTGTGCCCTCCCCCGCTTATTTCTGGCGGGGGGGGGTTGGGCATTTTTTGGCCGTGCAAACAGCCCAGGGAAGCTTTTTTTTCCAGCCCCCCCCCCCCCCCCCCCCCCCCCCGGAGAGAGTTGGGTGGAGAGGGGCGGGGGGGGGGGGGGGGGGGAAAGCCTTCAGCGCTTTCGTTTTGTGCCTCTGCGGTCGCTGAGGTTCCCCCCGGCCCGGTCCGGCGGCTCCCGGGTGTCCCCCTCCGTACCCCTCCCCGGTCCGGCCCGGCGGCTCCCGGGTGTCCCCCACCCCCCCCCGCCCGGGTCCGGCCCGGCGGCTCCCGGGTGTTCCCCCCCACCCCACCCCGATCCGGCCCGGCGGCCCCCGGGTGTCCCCTACCCACCCCCGGCCCGGCGGCCCCCGGGTGTCCCCTACCCACCCCCGGCCCGGCGGCCCCCGGGTGTCCCCTACCCACCCCCGGCCCGGCGGCCCCCGGGTGTCCCCCGCCCCCTGCCCCGGCCCGGCGGCTCCCGGGGACCCCGTCCCCCCCGTCCCCCACCCCGCCCTGGGGTCCTATAGGATCCTCCCCCCCCGCGCCCCCGGTGAAAATCAGGAGCAGAACCTCGCAGCTGAGACACTGAGAAGCGAATTGGGAAGGGAAGTGGCCCCGGGAAGGTGCCCCGGTGCCAGGTGGTGCCAGGCTGCGCTGCCACGAGTGTTTGCCACTCACTTCAGCTGTCTGGAGCCCGTCGAGGCTTCCCCCCCCGCCCCCGGGCCCCAGCAGGAGCGTGGGAGCCCTTCCTGGCATGGGGAGAGAGTGGCATGGCCAGGGTGGGGCACAGGGAGCTGCTGCTGGCTCCTTACTCTGTGCCTTTAAGGGGCAGCAGGTTCCTGCCCTGGGAATAGATGCCAGGCACTGGGACAGGGTGCCCAGGGGAGTCCCCACCCCTGGAGGTGGCACTGGGACAGGCACTGGGACAGGGTGCCCAGGGAAGTTCCTATCACTGGAGGTGGCACTGGGAGAGGGTGCCCAGGGAGTTCCCACCCCTGGAGGTGGCACTGGGACAGGCACTGGCACAGGGTGCCCAGGGAGCTGCCACCCCTGGAGGTGGCACTGGGACAGGGTGCCCAGGGGAGCTCCCACCCCTGGAGGTGGCACTGGGACAGGCATTGGGACAGGGTGCCCAGGGAAGTTCCTATCACTGGAGGTGGCACTGGGAGAGGGTGCCCAGGGGAGCTCCCACCCCTGGAGGTGGCACTGGGACAGGCACTGGGACAGGGTGCCCAGGGAGCTGCCACCCCTGGAGGTGGCACTGGGACAGGGTGCCCAGGGGAGCTCCCACCCCTGGAGGTGGCACTGGGACAGGCACTGGCACAGGGTGCCCACAGGAGCTCCCACCCCTGGAGGTGGCACTGGGACAGGCATTGGGACAGGGTGCCCAGGGAAGTTCCTATCACTGGAGGTGGCACTAGGAGAGGGTGCCCAGGGAGTTCCCACCCCTGGAGGTGGCACTGGGACAGGCATTGGGACAGGGTGCCCAGGGGAGCTGCCACCCCTGGAGGTGGCACTGGGACAGGCATTGGGACAGGGTGCCCAGGGGAGCTGCCACCCCTGGAGGTGGCACTGGGACAGGCATTGGGACAGGGTGCCCAGGGGAGCTGCCACCCCTGGAGGTGGCACTGGGCCACGCTGCCCAGCCAGGGGCTGGAGGTGTGGGCATGGCAGCTGGGGCCTGGGTTCCTGGGGGGGTTGGGTTGGTTGTTGCTGGTCTCAAAGGTCTCTTCCAAGCCTCCTGAGGCTGTGGCAGGCAGAGGCCCCTGGAGCTCTCCTGGCCAGGGTGAGGCCTGGGCTGGAGGAGTCCCTGGGGGCAGGGGGGTGGGCACCAGCCTGGCTGGCATCGCCTCCTGCTGCCCTGCCAGCAGCAAGGGTCCCCATGCCCCATCCTCCTCCCTTTGCCTCTGGCTTTGCCACGCTCCCAGGCAGCTGAAGCTGAGGCCAGGAGGAAGTCTGCCTCACTGAGGGGGTGCCAGGGCTGGGTGCCCACCTGTCTGCCCCCCCAGCCCCTCCCTGCCCAGGCTTGAATGGCCTCAGTGTGAAGCTGAACAACTGCGAGGGGCTGGCAGCAGCTCCCCCCCAGCCCCCTGGCAGCTGCAGCCCTGCCCTGGCTCTGGGCCATGCTGGGGAAGCCTCAGTCCACGCAGCCCCAGCCTGGGGGGGCTGTGGTGGACCCCCTAAAGCTCCTCTGGTCCTGGAGGGACACCCCTGGGGAGGCTGCTCTAGGGTGGGGGTGGTGGAGTCACCGTGCTTGGAAGTGCTCAGGGTTGGCACTGGAGGGGGCATGGGGGTGGTGGGCATGGAGGTTGGACTCGAGGGTCTCACTGAGAGCTTTTCCTCCCCCCCCCTGCACCCCTCCAACCTTTAGGATTCTCTGATCCAAACCAACCTGACCTGGAGGGGTCCCAGGGATGGAGCATCCCTCCCACCCCTCTCTCAGGGCAGCCAGGGGGCATGGGGAGGGCATCAGAGGGGGGAGCCCTGGCACAGCCTCTGGGGGGGTTGTGGTGGACCCCCTAAAGCTCCTCTGGTCCTGCAGGCAGGGGGGGGCTGTGGTAGACCCCCTAAAGCTCCTCTGGTCCTGCAGGGACACCCCTGGGGAGGCTGCTCTAGGGTGGGGGTGGTGGAGTCACCGTGCTTGGAAGTGCTCAGGGTTGGCACTGGGGAGGGCATGGAGGTGCTGGGCAGGAGGTTGGACTCAAGGGTCTCACTGAGAGCTTTTTTTGCCCCCCCCTCTAACAACCTTCAGGATTCTCTGATCCAAACCAACCTGACCTGGAGGGGTCCCAAGGATGGAGCATCCCTCCCACCCCTCTCTCAGGGCAGCCAGGGGGCATGGGGAGGGCATCAGAGGGGGGAGCCCTGGCACAGCCTCTGGGGGAAGGGCTGTGGGTATGAAGGAGAGAGCCCCCGGGTGGGGGGGGGGCGGGGGAAGGGGGAGGGGAGGAGGTGGTTGCTGAGGTGCCCACAGAGAGGCCACAAACCCAGAGTGGGCTGAGGGCAGCTGTGCTGAGTCAGCTTCTCCCAGGGCTGATTGCAAACCAATTTCCTTCCCAAGGTGGTGGTGAAGGTGGTGGTGAAGGTGGTGGTGAAGGTGATGCTGCCTGTGGCCAGGGTGGTCCTCCCAGCTGTGATGCTTCTGTGCTGCCCCAGCAGGGCCTTATCAGTGCCTTATCAACATCCAGAGGCTGGGGAGGGAGCAAGAGGCTGAGGCCAGACTCTGCTCTCTGCCTTCCTGAGGGCAGCTCTGGAGGGCTGGGGCCAGGGCTGGGCTCCCCCTCCCCACTTGCAGAGGGCCTGGGGGGCTGCTGGGGGAGGGTCCAGGGGAGGCTGGGAAGGTGCTGAGGGGACCTGGAGCAAAGGCTGAGAGCTGCCTGGGGCTGAGAGCCTGGAGGAGAGCAGCCCCAGAGGGGAGCTGAAGGCTGGGGGGGGGGCAAGGGGCTGGGGCTGGCAGCTGCCCAGGGGTGCCCAGGGCCAAGGGGCACAGAGTAGAGCCCAGGAGGGGGAAAGTTCCTTGGGGAGAGGCTGCTGGAGGCCTGGAGCAGGCTGAGCCCAGAGAGGTTGTGGAGAGCTTCCAACCCCTCCCTGGGCACTGTGCCCCCTGGGGGGGAGCCCTGCTGGGGGCAGGGGGGGGGTGCAGGAGCTGCTCTCCAGGGGTTCCCTTCCCACCCCCTCCCCATGCTGGGAGGTGTGAGAGGGATGGGGACAGAGTTCCTCCCTGCCCACCCTTGGCTCTGCTTGGCTCTGGGGCTGCCTCAGCACAGCTGCTGGCACCGTGCCCTGCCCAGGGCTGCTGGCAGCAGCCTGAGCAGCAAACTGAGGCCACTCCTGAGGCCTTTGCATTCCTGCATCGGGGCTGAGAGTGGCTCAGGAGCAGCTCTGGAGGGGGGGAGGGCAGCTGAGAGTGGAGGTCTCTCAACCCTCTTGGCCAGGAGCCACCTCCAGCCACTTGCTCTGGCTCCTGGCTTCCCACATCCCCCTGGCACCACCCAGCTCAGTGCCCCCTGCCCAGGAGAGCTGCAGGCCAGGCTTGGCTGTGCCCTTTGGTTGGGGTTTCCTTGAACCCCACTTCAGGGACAGCCTTTGCCCAGGGAAGCCTCAGCTCTGAGCCCCCCCAAAGGGCCAAGCTGCTGCTGGGGGCTCCCCTCTGGGGCTGCTCTCCTCCAGGCTCTCAGCCCCAGGCAGCTCTCAGCCTTTGCTCCAGGTCCTCTCAGCACCTTCCCAGCCACCCCCTGGACCCTCCCCCAGCAGCCCCCCAGGCCCTCTGCAAGTGGGGAGGGGGAGCCCAGCCCTGGCCCCAGCCCTCCAGAGGTGCCCTCAGGAGGGCAGAGAGCAGAGGGGCAGCAGAGCCTCCCTTGCCCTGCTGCCCACACTGCCTGCCCCCAGCGGCCCCTTGAGGGCCTCCTTGCTGCCTCCTGGGCACCTTTCTTGCCCTCCCCAGCAGCTCTCCCCCCTGCTCTGTCCTGCTGCAGGAGGTTGACCTTCCCAGGAGCCAGGACCCTCCCCTTGCCCTGCTTCATCTCCCTCTGCCCCAGGGCTCTGCCCACACTGCCTGCCCCCAGCAGCCCCTCTGGGGGCTCCTTGCCCCTGGGGGGCACCTTGCTGCCTCCTGGGCACCTTCTTACCCCTCCCCAGGCACTGCCAGCTCCATCTCTGTGGAGCTGCTGGGGAGGGTCCTGCTGCAGGAGGTTGTCCCTCCCCGGGGGCAGGACCCTCCCCATGCCCTGCTTGCTCTCCTGGGGGTTCCTCTGCCCTCCCCTGCAGCCTGCCCAGGTGCCCCCAGCACCCCCTGCAGTGGCCTCCCCAGCACCCCCCACCTCCCACCAACCAACCTTGTGGCAGGGTAAACAGCTCCTGCCCTTATCTGCAGCCCTGCTGTGCCCAGCCTGAGGAGTGGCAGCTGGGGGCCACAGTCCCAGCCTTTGTTCCTTAAACAAATCCTGCTGCCCAGGAGCTTTGCCTGCCCTGAGCCATGCAAACCTGCCCTGAGAGGCTGCAGCTGGAGAGGAGGGAAGGAGACCTCCAGGCCTGCTCCCCACCCTTGGCTCCCATCCTGCCCATCCCAGCTGGGCATCATCAGTGCAGTGCCCCCAGCAGGTTCTGCCATGAGCTGGGGGTGGGCTGTGGAGCTTGGCCCTGGGAGGTGGCCTCAGCCCCTGGCTGGGTGCAGAGGGGGGAGGCAAGGTGGGCACCAGCTCTGCACGGTGCCAGTGGCATCTCCATCGAGCCCCAGAGCTGGAAGGGTTGGGAAAGGCTTCTGAGGTCACCCAGCCCAGGCAGCAGGGCAGGACTGTGCTGGGGACAGAGCTGGGAGCAGGGCCTGGGGGTGGCAGGAGCAGGGGAGATGGTTTGGAAGTGCCAGAGGGGAGAGGGCAGAGGAGGAGCAATTGGTGCTGCTGAGGCTGGGCAGAGCCTGGCCCAGGCTGCCCAGGGGGGGTTGGGAGCTGCCTCCAGGGCTGCCCCCAGCCCAGCTCAGCTTGGGGCTGCCCCTGGGGGGCTGCAGGGAGGAGCTCTGAAGGTCTCTTCCCACCCCTCCTGGGCTGGAATTCCACCTCTCCCTGAACCAGGCTCTGTCCCTCCCCAGCTCCTCTTCCCTCCCTGCCACCAACCCCACCGAGGACAACTGCAGGCAGACCTCCAGCCCCCTCCCCCTGCTCCCCCCTCAGCCCAGGCTGGGTTGGGGCTGCAGGGCTGAGCTCTGAGGGTTCCCTTCCCACCCAGCCCAGGGCTCTGGGGTGCCAGGGTTTGGCCACTGAGGGCTCCTTGGCACCGTGGGGCAGCAGAGCCTTGGGCTTTCCACATCCCCCTGCTCTGCCCAGGGGCAGCCTGAGGCTCTCCCCAAGCCCCCAGGTCCTGGGCTGGCAGAGCAAGTCCCTGCCTGTGCCTCTGCTGCTGAAACCTTGGCCCCAGAGGGAGGAGAAGGAGCAGGGTGGGAGGTGCTGTGCTGGCATCTTGGAGCTGGGGCTCCAAAATCTCCTCCCCCAGCACCATTCCAGGCTTTGGGGGGGTTCCCCCCCCCCCTCCATCTGACTTCTTTGCCCCTTGATGAGGGTTTAGTGGTGTCCTGGCACTGCTGGGCTCATGGTTGGGCTCCATGACCTTCAAGGTCTCTTCCAACACATCCTGGGGGTACCTGCTGAAGGATTTCCCCCCCCCCCCCCGGCTTTCATTTGGACTGAAGGGCATCAAAGGGCCTGGGGGAGGAGGCCAGAAGCAGCTTGGGGCACCTGGAGCCTCTCCTCTCTCCTCTCTCCTCTCTCCTCTCTCCTCTCTCCTCTCTCCTCTCTCCTCTCTCCTCTCTCCTCTCTCCTCTCTCCTCTCTCCTCTCTCCTCTCTCCTCTCTCCTCTCTCCTCTCTCCTCTCTCCTCTCTCCTCTCTCCTCTCTCCTCTCTCCTCGCTCCTCTCTCCTCTCTCCTCTCTCCTCTCACCTCTCTCCTCTCTCCTCTCACCTCTCTCCTCTCACCTCTCTCCTCTCTCCTCTCTCCTCTCTCCTCTCTCCTCTCTCCTCTCTCCTCTCTCCTCTCTCCTCTCTCCTCTCTCCTCTCTCCTCTCTCCTCTCTCCTCTCTCCTCTATCCTCTCTCCTCTCTCCTCTCTCCTCTCTCCTCTCTCCTCTCTCCTCTCTCCTCTCTCCTCTCTCCTCTCCCCCAGCCTGGAGCCTCCCAGCAGAGGGCTTCCAGCCCTGCTGTGGCTTCCTCTGGCCCTGCTCCAGCAGCCCTGTGCCGTGCTGGAGGGCTCCCGAGCTGGGCACAGCAACGCTCCCAAGTGGGACCTCAAGGTCCCTGCTTTGCCCTCTGAGCTCCCTAAAGGAGAAGCAGCAAACTCCTGCCCAATTACACCTCCCTCTCCCCACCCCTCCCAGCTCTGAACCCCTCCCTGGCAACAACCATCCCCACTTCAAAGCCTCCCTCCTCCTCCTCCTCCTCTTTGCTGGTGCTCAGCCCAGGCCCCAACGTCACTGCTGAGCTGGGATTTCCATTTCCAGCCCCTGGCAGAGGCTGGGATGAGTCACAGCCCCAGGATGGGGAGTGAGGGACATTAGGACTCCCCAGCCCAGCCTGGGCAGCCTCAGGCTTCTCAACAGCCTCTTTTGGGGGGGGCCTGAAACCTCCTTTCTGGTCTTTCAGGGCTGAGGAAGAGCCACCACAGCCAGCAGTTGCTTTGGGGGGGTCCAGAGGAAGGAGGAAAGGAGCCCAGAAAGCTTGGAGGGGGTGCAGAGGAGGGAGGAAAGGACCCCAGGGAGCTTGGGGGGTCCAGAGGAAGGAGGAAAGGACCCCAGAAAGCTTTGGGGGGGGGGTCCAGAGGAAGGAGGAGAGGACCCCAGAAAGCTTTGGGGGGGTCCAAAGGACGGAGGAGAGGACCCCAGAAAGCTTTGGGGGGGGGTGCAGAGGAGGGAGGAAAGGACCCCAGAAAGCTTTGGGGGGGTCCAAAGGACGGAGGAGAGGACCCCAGAAAGCTTTGGGGGGGGGTGCAGAGGAGGGAGGAAAGGACCCCAGAAAGCTTTGGGGGGGTCCAGAGGAGGGAGGAAAGGAGCCCAGAAAGCTTTGGGGGGTGCAGAGGAGGGAGGAAAGGACCCCAGAAAGCCTTGGGGGGGTCCAGAGGAGGGAGGTTCAGCCCTGGGATGCAAGGGAAGCATCCTAAGGATGCCAGATCCCAGCTCCAGGAGGGGAGGACAGCTCCTGGGGGATGCCACCAGGCTGTCCCCTGCTCCACGTGGAGCTGAGCAAAGCCCTCAGCACCACCCCCCTCCAGGGCTGTGCGTGCCAGGAGCGTGCCAGGAGCTGCTCTGGCTCCAGGAAGAGGCTTTTGGCAGAGGCTGGGAGCAGTTTCCAGGCAGCCAGCCAGGGCCCAGCCCCGGGAAGGGCAGCAGCAGCCTGGCAGGGAGCAGCCCCAGGGTGGGCAGCAGGAGCAGGGCAGGGATGGTGCCTCCCCCTACCCTGGGCTGGCAGCCTGGGGGCAGGGTTGGGCTCCTCGGTGCCAGAAGGACGTTGAGGGGGGTGGGGAGGGCTGGGGAAGGGGCTGGAGGTGGGGAGGCTGGAGAGCAGGAGGCTGGGGGGAGACCCTCCTGGCTCTCTGCAGCTCCCTGGGAGGAGGCTGGAGCCAGGCTGGGGGCTGGGCTCTGGTGCCCCAGGGCCAGGAGCAGGGGAGATGACCTCAGGCTGTGCCAGGGGAGGTTCAGCTTGGCCTTGAGGAGCAACTTCTGCCCTGCTAGAGTGGCCCAGGCTGCCCAGGGGGGAGGAAGAGGAGGAGGAGGTGGTGCTGGAGCCTCCATCCCCGGAGGGGGTTCAGGGGGTGGCCGTGGGGCGCTCGGGGGGGGGGGGGGCCCTGGCACGGGGTGGATGATCTCAGAGGGCTCTTTCCAAGGGCCAGAGCCCCATGGGGCTGCAGGGCAGGAAGCAGCCCTGGGCAGATGTTCTGCTCCCCCCCCCCCCCCCCAGCTCAGCCCTGGCTGTTTACAGCTTCCCTGCTAGGCGACCGCCGGGGCCGGGGCCTGGCACCGCCGCCGGTGAGTCAGGGGCTGGGAGAAGCGGCTCTGCCACGTTCCCAGCGCCCCAGCAGGCAGCTCCCCTCCCTGCACTGCCTCTCCTCACGCAGCCTGCGATGGGGGGAAGGCCTCCCTGGGGTGGGGGGGGTGGCTCTTGGGAAGGGGAAGTTGGTTCTGGGATGAGAGGAGTGGTCCCTGGGATGGGGAAAGTGGTCCCTGGGATGAGGGGAGTGGTCCCTGGGATGGGGAAAGTGGTTCTAGGATGAGGGGAGTGGTCCCTGGGATGAGGGGAGTGGTCCCTGGGTAGGAGAAGTTGGCTCTAGGATGAGAGGAGTGGTCCCTGGGATGGGGAAAGTGGTTCTAGGATGAGAGGAGTGGTCCCTGGGATGAGGGGAGTGGTCCCTGGGGAGGAGAAGTTGGCTCTAGGATGAGAGGAGTGGTCCCTGGGATGGGGAAGTTGGCTCTAGGATGAGAGGAGTGGTCCCTGGGGAGGGGAAAGTGGTCCCTGGGATGAGGGGAGTGGTCCCTAGGATGAGAGGAGTGGTCCCTGGGTAGGAGAAGTTGGCTCTAGGATGAGAGGAGTGGTCCCTGGGATGAGGGGAGTGGTCCCTGGGGAGGGAAAAGTGGTCCCTGGGATGAGAGGAGTGGTCCCTGGGATGGGGAAAGTGGTTCTAGGATGAGAGGAGTGGTCCCTGGGATGAGGGGAGTGGTCCCTGGGATGAGGGGAGTGGTTCCTGGGGTGGGGAAAGTGGTCCCTGGGATGAGGGGAGTGGTCCCTGGGATGGGGAAAGTGGTCCCTGGGATGAGGGGAGTGGTTCCTGGGGAGGGGAAAGTGGTCCCTGGGATGAGGGGAGTGGTCCCTGGGGAGGGGAAAGTGGTCCCTGGGATGAGGGGAGTGGTTCCTGGGGAGGGGAAAGTGGTCCCTGGGATGAGGGGAGTGGTCCCTGGGATGAGAGGAGTGATCCCTGGGTAGGAGAAGTTGGCTCTAGGATGAGAGGAGTGGTCCCTGGGATGAGGGGAGTGGTTCCTGGGGTGGGGAAGTTGGTTCTGGGATGAGAGGAGTGGTTCCTGGGGTGGGGAAGTTGGCTCTAGAATGGGAGGAGTGGTCCTTGGGATTGGGGGGAATGGTCCCTGGGATGAGAGGAGTGGTCCCTGGGGAGGAGAAGTTGGTTCTGGGATGAGAGGAGTGGTCCCTGGGGTGGGGAAAGTGGTTCTAGGATGAGAGGAGTGGTCCTTGGACGAGGAAGTGGTCCCTAGGATGGAGGATTGGTTGAGCCCTCGGGCGGGGGGGATGGTCCCTCGGGCGGGGGGGATGGTCCCTGGCAGCCCCAGGAGCAGCCTCCTGCAGCCCCAGGCTGCTCCCTAAGCTGCATCCCAGCGAGCTTTGGCCTCTTGGGGGAGGTTGGCAGCTTCCCAGCAGCCTGGCAGGGCAGGTGCCCAGCACCCCTCACCCACCCACCCCCACCCCCCCCAGAGGCTCTGCCTTGGCTTTTCCCAAGGGGAAGGCCTTGGATCTGCTGGGATCCTGGGATGGGATGGGATGGGATGGGATGGGATGGGATGGGATGGGATGGGATGGCAGAGCCTTGGGGAGGGGAAGCTCTCAGTGCCCCTGGGGACCAGCCCTGGCCCTTGCTGAAGCCACCAGAGGCTCCCTGCTGGCTCTCTGGCCACAGCAGCTCCAACTTTCCACCAAGGTTTGGATTTTTCTGGCAGCTCTGCTGCAGTTTTTCCTTTCCTTTCCCTTTTTTTCCCCTCTCTCTCCTCCTTCCTGCTTAGAAAAGCTAAAAATAAACCATCTGGAGGCCACTTTCCCTCTCCCCTCCCCTCCCCCCCAGCCCCCATCCATCTTTCCTCCCGAGGCCTTTGGTGGTTCTCCAGGCTTCGGTACCTCCCTGGCTCCTTCTCCTCCTGCCTTCACCGAGAGGTTTACAGCCAGGGATGGAGGGAAGGGTGGAGGGGCAAATCCTGCTGGGTGCTGAACCTGGCCCTGGAGGGTGGATCTCAGCTTCCCTTTGGGCTGGAGAAGGGTTTGGGATCTTCTAGGCTCTAGCAGGAGGATCCTGCAGGGAGGAGGAGGAGGGTTTGGGATCTTGGAGGCTCTGCCAGGAGGATCCTGCAGGGAGGAGGAGAAGGGTTTGGGATCTTGGAGGCTCTGCCAGGAGGATCCTGCAGGGAGGAGGAGAAGGGTTTGGGATCTTGGAGGCTCTGCCAGGAGGATCCTGCAGGGGGGAGGAGAAGGGTTTGGGATGTTCGAGGCTCCAGCAGGAGGATCCTGCAGGGAGGAGGAAAAGGGTTTGGGATCTTCTAGGCTCTAGCAGGAGGATCCTGCAGGGAGGAGGAGAAGGGTTTGGGATCTTGGAGGCTCTGCCAGGAGGATCCTGCAGGGAGGAGGAGAAGGGTTTGGGATGTTCGAGGCTCCAGCAGGAGGATCCTGCAGGGAGGAGGAGGAAGGTCTGCACTCATCCCCTGGCTGAGGGCAGTGGGAGCCAAGCAGCTGCCAGGGGAGGTTATATTTTTAGCCCAGCACCAGCTGGAAGCTGCAGGGGAGAGGGAAAAGAGGGAAGTGAAGGGAGAGCCAAGCCCTGGCCGGCCTGGGGCGGGCATCACAAGGGGCACTGGGGGGGGGGGGGGGGGTGGCACAGGGTGGGGCTTGGAGGCTGCTGGGGGGGAGGGGGGGAAGCAGCTGCCGAGGGAGGGAAACTCAGCTCCAAGAGTTGCTTGCAGTGAGCTGAGCAGGTCCCGGATCTGCTGCCGGCCGGCCGGCGTGTTTGTGCCGTGAGTCACTGCCACGAGAGGGAGTGGCGGGGACGGGAAGGACCCGGAGTGGGATGGACCCAGCCTGGGGTGGATGGGAAGGACCCGGAGTGGGATGGACCCGGCCTGGGGTGGATGGGAAGGACCCGGAGCGGGATGGACCCAGCCTGGGGTGCATGGGAAGGACCCGGAGTGGGATGGACCCGGCCAGGGGTGGATGGGAAGGAGCCGGAGTGGGATGGACCCGGCCTGGGGTGGATGGGAAGGAGCCGGGAGTGGGATGGACCCGGCCTGGGGTGGATGGGAAGGACCCGGAGTGGTGGCTCCGGAGAGCCCTGCCGAGGAGGGGGACTGGAAGGCGGCAGGGACTCGGGGGTGGGGAGGTCCCAGGGCAGCTCCTCCGTGCTGACCAGGACGGGTCAGGAGGTAGAGAGAAATGCAGGCAAAGGAGGGAAATGGCCAAGGGAAGAGCTTCCCACGGGGGGGCAAGGCTGGGAACCTCGGTCCCTGCTCGTCCTGCAGCCCTGGCTCCACAGCCCTGGCTCCACGTCCCTGCTCGCCCTAGAGGTCAGCTCCTTTCTTCTCCGGGGGCCCAGGGTCCTGAGCCCCAGTTTGTTCGAGGGTCCTGAGCCCTGCTTTTCCAGTAAACGTCCCGGGGCGCTGCCCCCTTGCCCCTCCCGGGGGGCGCTGCCCCCTTGCCCCTCCCGGGGGGTGCTGCCCCCTTGCCCCTCCCGGGGGGTGCTGCCCCCTTGCCCCTCCCGGGGGGTGCTGCCCCCTTGCCCCTCCCGGGGGGCGCTGCCCCCTGCCCGTCCCGGGGCGCTGCCCCCTTGCCCCTCCCGGGGGGGTGCTGCCCCCTTGCCCCTCCCGGGGGGTGCTGCTCCCTTCCCCTCCCGGGGTCCTGCTCCCAGCCCACGCTGGGGTCCTGCTCCCTGCTCCTCTGCCCCCCCTGGCCAGGGGGTTTGGAGCCCTCTCCTCAGCCTCCTGCCGCTGCCATCCCCCCACTGCCCATGGCCGGATCCTGCCTCCAGGGCAGGCTCAGCACCCTCCCTCGCCCCAGCCCCTCCCTGCCGTGCCCTCCCCTCGGGCTCACGGCATGGGCAGGCACCCAGGCATGTGCCCCCCACGCCGGCGTGTGCCAGGCGCTCACCCACGCTCCAGTGCCGCCGCAGCTGGCACCGGGCCCCCTCCCCCCTCCCCGGGAAGTCCAGCAGCCACTTTTGGGGGAGGGGAGGTGACAATGTCCACCAGGAGCCAAGCAAGCCTGGCACTGGGTGCCCACAAGGAGGAGCAGCAGAGCTCTGCCTTTTGGAGGAGCCTCGGGTGGCATTGGGGTGGCTCCGGTGGGGTCAGGCTGGCCCCTGGTGGCCTCAGGGCTGTGCTGGGAGGAGCAGCCTTGGCCAGCTGCCAGAGGGGGGCAGTCGAGGGGGGGGAGGGGGGCACAGGGAGGTTGGGGCTGGCATGGGGGCTCTGAGGGCACTGGAGACCAGCAGGGGTGCTGCAGGGAGCTGGCACTGCTGCTTGGCACCCACCGAGTGACAGCAGTGGGGAGAGGTCGTGGGGGAGGTTCAGCCCTGCCTGGGGCCAGCTCCTGGCTCTTGCTCATTGCTTGGTGCCACCCCTGGTGCCCCCTCATTGCCTAGTGCCACCCCTGGCCCAAGCTTATTGCTCAGTGCCACCTCTGGTGCCAACTCATTGCCTAGTGCCACCCCTGGTGCCCACTCATTGCCTGGTGCCAACCCTGGTGCTAATTCATTGCCTAGTGCTACCCCTGGCCCCAGCTCATTGCTTGGTGCCACCCTTGGTGCCAATTCATCACTCGGTGCTACCCCTGGCCCCAACTCATCGCTCAGTGCCACTCCTGGTGCCAATTCATTGCTTAGTGCTACCCCTGACCCCAGCATATCACTCAGTGCCAGCCCTGACCCCAGCTCACCGCTGGGTGCCAGCCCTGACCCCAGCCCATCGCTGGGTGCCAGCCCTGACCCCAGCTCATCACTCAGTGCCAGCCCTGACCCCAGCCCATCGCTGGGTGCCACCCCTGACCCCAGCTCATCACTCAGTGCCACCCTGACCCCAGCCCATCGCTGGGTGCCAGCCCTGACCCCAGCTCATCACTCAGTGCCAGCCCTGACCCCAGCCCATCGCTGGGTGCCACCCCTGACCCCAGCTCATCACTCAGTGCCAGCCCTGACCCCAGCTCACCGCTGGGTGCCAGCCCTGACCCCAGCTCACCGCTGGGTGCCAGCCCTGACCCCAGCTCATCACTCAGTGCCAGCCCTGACCCCAGCTCATCACTCAGTGCCACCCCTGACCCCAGCTCACCGCTGGGTGGCACCCCTGACCCCAGCTCACCGCTGGGTGCCAGCCCTGACCCCAGCCCACCGCTGGGTGCCAGCCCTGGCCCCGAGCCGGCTGCCCAGCGCCGCTGAGCCGTGCCCCCCCGGTGCCTTGCAGCAATGCCAAGAAGGAAGGGGACCTGCTGTCCGCCCAGGCTCGCCTGAAGGACGTGGAGGCCCTGCTGAACTCCAAGGAGGCCGCGCTCTCCACCGCCCTCAGCGAGAAGAGGAACCTGGAGACCGAAGTCCGGGACCTGAGGGCACAGGTGGCCAAGGTGAGCCCTGCCAGCCCCCTCCCCACCACCACCCCCACCCCTCCCCGGGGTTCTCTCTGGGTGGTGGGTCCCAGCTGGCACCTCCTGCCCTGCTTCTGACCCCTTTGCCCCCGCGGCTGGCAGCTGGAGAGTGCCCTGGGGGAGGCCAAGAAGCAGCTGCAGGACGAGATGCTGCGGCGCGTGGACGCCGAGAACCGGCTGCAGACGCTCAAGGAGGAGCTGGAGTTCCAGAAGAACATCTACAGCGAGGTGGGCACCAGCTGGGCACGGCCCCCCACTGCCCCTGCACCCCCCCCAGTGCCCTCAGGATGTGCCATGGCCCCCCTGCCCAACCCATCTCATCATGCCCCCTACACCCCAACCCATCTCACCATGCCCTCCGTGCCCCTGCACCCCCCCGGCACCCTCAGGGGATGCCATGCCCCCCATGCCCAACCCATCTCACCCACACTCCAGGGGGTCACATTCCAGGGGTCCCTTCCAAGCCCCTGACCCCCAGGGGTCCCTTCCAAGCCCCTGACCTCCAGGGGTCCCTCGCAGGCCCTGACCTTCAGGGGTCCCTTGCAGCCGCTGACCTCCAGGGGTCCCTTCCAAGCCCCTCACCTCCAGGGGCCCCCCGCAGCCGCTGACCTCCAGGGGTCCCTCGCAGCTGCTGACCTCCAGGGGTCCCTTCCAAGCCCCTCACCCCCAGGGGTCCCTCGCAGCCGCTGACCTCCAGGGGTCCCTTCCAAGCCCCTCACCTCCAGGGGTCCCTCGCAGCCGCTGACCCCCAGGGGTCCCTCCCAAGCCCCTGACCCCCAGGGGTCCCTTCCAAGCCCCTCACCTCCAGGGGTCCCTTCCAAGCCCCTCACCTCCAGGGGTCCCCCGCAGCCGCTGACCTCCAGGGGTCCCCCGCAGCCGCTGACCTCCAGGGGTCCCTCGCAGCCGCTGACCTCCAGGGGTCCCTTCCAAGCCCCTCACCTCCAGGGGTCCCCCGCAGCCGCTGACCTCCTGCGCGCTGCTGCTGCTTCCCCGCAGGAGCTGCGGGAGACCAAGCGGCGCCACGAAACTCGCCTGGTGGAGATCGACAACGGCCGGCAGCGAGAGTTCGAGAGCAAACTCTCCGAGGCCCTGCAGGAGCTGCGGAGCCAGCACGAAGCTCAGATCAGGCTCTACAAGGACGAGCTGGAGAAGACCTACGCGGCCAAGGTGAGCGGCGCCCACCCCCCGCTGGCCCCTGCCGGCCCCTGCCCAGCCCTGCCCCGCATCCGGAGCTGCTCTCCGCCCCTCTCCCCCCTCCTCCAGCCGGCTCCTCCCCGGAGGGGTTGGGGAAGTTGAAGTGGGAAGAGGTCTTTGAGAGCAAGTTCAGCCTAGGTGGTCCCACTGCTGCTCCTGAGCCCCCAGTGCTGAGCCCTGGTCCTCAGCACCGTGGCCATGAAGCTTAGAGATGCCTCCAGGGATGGGGACTCCACCACCACCTCCCTGGGAAGCCTCTCCCAGTGCTTGAGCAGTTTCTGCCAGTGCTTGAGCAGCTTCTCCAGTGCTTGAGGAGCATCTCCAGTGCTTGAGCAGTGCTTGAGGAGCTTCTGCCAGTGCTTGAGCAGTGCTTGAGGAGCTTCTTCCAGTGCCTGAGCAGTGCTTGAGCAGCTTCTCCCAGTGCTTGAGCAGCTTCTCCCAGTGCTTGAGGAGCTTCTCCCAGTGCTTGAGCAGTGCTTGAGGAGCATCTCCCAGTGCTTGAGCAGCTTCTCCAGTGCTTGAGCAGCTTCTCCAGTGCTTGAGGAGCATCTCCAGTGCTTGAGCAGCTTCTCCCAGTGCTTGAGCAGCTTCTCCCAGTGCTTGAGGAGCTTCTCCCAGTGCTTGAGGAGCTTCTGCCAGTGCTTGAGCAGTGCTTGAGGAGCTTCTCCAATGCTTGAGCAGCTTCTCCACTGCTTCTCCTCCAGCTGGAGAACGCCAAGCAGTCAGCTGAGAGGAACAGCAACATGGTTGGAGCTGCCCATGAGGAGCTGCAGCAGACTCGCATCCGTGTGGACAACCTCTCCTCAGAGGTCAGCCAGCTGCAGAAGCAGGTGAGGCAGCACCACCCCCACCCAGGAAGGGCAACCCTCCAAGGTCACCTTTGTCCAACCCCCCTGCAGGCAGCAGGGACACCTCCCAGCTAGAGCAGGTTGCTCTGGGTCCCACCAAGGTTGACCTTGAATGTCTCCAGGGGTGGGAGGGCAACCAAGGAGAGGTCTTCTGGGTGTCCTCCCAACCCCATCCCTGGGCACCCAAGGGGCTCCTCTGGGTGTCCTCCCAACCCCATCCCTGGGCACCCAAGTGGGGGTCTTCTGGATGCCTTGCCCTTGCCAGGGGGTGCCCCCAGGTGCCCCCTGACCTCCTGTGCCCTCCGCAGCTGGCGGCCAAGGAGGCCAAGCTGCACGACCTGGAGGCTCTGCTGGCCAGGGAGAGGGAGACCAACCGGCACCTGCTGTCCGAGAAGGAGAGGGAGATGGCCGAGATGAGGGCCAGGATGCAGCAGCAGCTGGATGAGTACCAGGAGCTGCTGGACATCAAACTGGCTCTGGACATGGAGATCAACGCCTACCGCAAGCTGCTGGAGGGCGAGGAGGAGAGGTGAGCCTGGGCCCTGCCCCAGCCTGCCCTGGAGACCTTCTCTGCCCCCATCCCTCCTCCTCCTCCTCCTCTCCTGCATGGAGACCTTCACTGCCCCCATCCCTGCTCCTCCTCCTCCTCTCCTGCATGGAGACCTTCACTGTCTCCATCCCTCCTCCTCCTCCTCCTGCACAGGCTGAGGTTGTCCCTCAACTCTTCCTGCTTCACTGACTCCATCCTTCCTCCTCCTCCTCTCCTTTACAGAGACCTTTACTAACTCTATCCCTCCTCCTCCTCCTCTTCCTCCTCCTCCTGCACAGGCTGAGGTTGTTCCTCAATCCTTCCTCTTTCACTGACTCCCTTCTTCCTCTCCCTCTTCCTCCTTCTCCCTCTTCCTCCTTCTCCCTCTTCCTCCTTCTCCCTCTTCCTCCTTCTCCCTCTTCCTCCTTCTCCCTCTTCCTCCTTCTCCCTCTTCCTCCTTCTCCCTCTTCCTCCTTCTCCCTCCTCCTCCTTCTCCTCCTTCTTCTCCCTCCTCCTCCTTCTCCCTCCTCCTCGTTCTCCCTCCTCCTCCTTCTCCCTCCTCCTCCTTCTCCCTCTTCCTCCTTCTCCCTCCTCCTCCTTCTCCCTCTTCCTCCTTCTCCCTCTTCCTCCTTCTCCCTCCTCCTCCTTCTCCCTCCTCCTCCTTCTCCCTCCTCCTTCTCCCTCCTCCTCCTTCTCCCTCTTCCTCCTTCTCCCTCTTCCTCCTTCTCCCTCTTCCTCCTTCTCCCTCTTCCTCCTTCTCCCTCTTCCTCCTTCTCCCTCTTCCTCCTTCTCCCTCTTCCTCCTTCTCCCTCTTCCTCCTTCTCCTTCTCCTTCTCCTCCACAGAGACCTTCACTAACTCCATTCCTCCTCCTCCTCTTCCTCCTCCTCCTGCACAGGCTGAGGTTGTCCCCCAACTCTTCCTCCTTCACTGACTCCATCCCTCCTCTTCCTCCTCCTGCACAGGTTGAGGTTGTCCCTCAACCCTTCCTCCTGCACTGACTCCATCCTCCTTCCTCCTTCTCCTCCTCCTCCTCTCCTGCACAGAGACCTTCACTGACCCCATCCCTCCTCCTTCTCCTTTCCTGCACAGAGACCTTTACTAACTCCATTCCTCCTCCTCCTCTTCCTCCTCCTCCTGCACAGGCTGAGGTTGTCCCCCAACTCTTCCTCCTTCACTGACTCCATCCCTCCTCCTCCTCCTCCTCCTGCACAGGTTGAGGTTGTCCCCCAGCCCTTCCTCCCACAAAGGCTCCTCCAGGAGCCACCTCTCCACCTCGGGCTCCTCCAAGAAGAGGAAGCTGGAGGACAGTGAGAGCAGGACCAGCTTCTCCCACCACGCCAGGACCAGC